>NC_135781.1:8959591-9235188 GCF_028453695.1 Augochlora pura | reverse complement strand
CTCTCGAAACCTTGATCGATCGTTTCTTCGGAACCGGCTAACTTTCCATCGAATTCGCCGAGAATCGTGATTTACTCAGCGGCGCGATCGCTCCATCATCGTCCGTATCGTTCGCCGGCTCGATGAGAAGAAGCATAAAAGGAAAGTGGGAAATTTCAAAGCGAGGAAAGTCGGATGGGGAAAGAGAGTAGCCCGGGCCGTTCGTTCCTCGGGGAAGCTATCTCTTCTCGGCGAACGACGAGTCTGGCCGCTCGGTTATTCGGCACCGAGAATAGAAACTGTTCGGCGAACGGTAATTGTCGGTAAACACTCGTTTCTAGACCGACGAAAAGAAATCGCTGCTAATTGCCGGGCAGCCGACGCGGGGGCGCGCCCGGCCGGCTCGCCTGCGGTCGGGGGCATATCTGACCTCGGCCGTTCGCTATCGACTGGCCGGAATACTGTGACCGCAGGATGAGTTCTGAACTCGTTTAGTAGACCTCGTGAACCTACATTCGAGACATCGTTCCCGCGAATGTGCTCTCGATTTTCGAGGGCGCGTGTAACTTTACGTCGGCGGCGAACACGAAACGCGGACGCCGAACAAATGAAATTTGGATGACCCGGTCGAGAAGATCGTAAAAGCGTGAGATGATGCTATCGTTGCCACTTCGCGTGTCCATACGGACACGGACTCGTCGATTCGGACTTGTTCCGGTGGATGGTCATACTTTATATGAAACGAGAAAATTGTGCATCTATGTTTGTGTTAAAATTTATGTAGAAATTTTATAGATGTCCACGATGTGATGAGCCTTCTCAAACATGATTGTTTTAATGATTGTTATGCACTAAAGTGCACACCATAAAGGTGGTGTGACGACACTGCACATTGTTTAAAAATTGCGACTTTATTTTTATAAATATAACTGATTTGTAGCATATTTTTAACAGCTTCATCAATTTTTAGTTATGATAGTTTTATTTATTTTTGTTCGTTTATGTACAATGCTACAACTACATTGAGGTTCTTTATGGAAAAGAAGAATTGTCTGCATCAATTGTAAGTCGGAGAAGCCTAATGCAACCTTATTTCCCTTGTGAATAATTTTAATAAATTTAAAATAACATATCAAAATCTTTAATTTCTTTTACTTTTTTCGCTATCCTTTATTTTCAATTTTTATTTCCAAGTGTAGAGGTAATATGAGAAAAATTATTGCACATTTATCTCGTAAATGCATAGAATCCGCATTCTATTTCTGACTATCGATTGTGGTTAAATTTGTGTTTTAGAATGCACTCTTATAACAATGGCAGAGCCGTCTTTAATAAAATAACAGCCAGGAAATTAAATAATGATTTGTGAATACTAATTGGGTTCCTCTCTAAAGATCATTGTTATTTATTTTAGTTTCATTCTGAGATACCATGAAACTGCACAATTCTAATATTATTAATATTTTACGATCAAATATTAGTTTGTTTAATGAAAATGGTAAAGTAATCGTAGGTATGTTCCAATATTTTTGAGACTTTAATTTAAAATATGATTATAGTTTATTTGTCGTTATTGCATAGGTTTCTTCATATGTGAAAAGTTTTGTGCGATTTTTTATGCCTTCCAACTATAAAATTAATTATTATACACAATGGAGAACAAAATTGTGTGAACACTTTTAAAATGATATACTTCTCTGAAATTGGTCTAAATGGCTTGAATTTTTCTAGTTCTTTGTACAATGACTAAAATAAATTTTTGAAAATTTGAATCCAATTTTGCTCTCCACTGTATTTGTCACAATTATCTCATTACATAACGTAAAATACTACAATACAAAAGTTATACCCACACTACAATCTCGCTACACATATTACGTATTCATGGCATTCTTGATTGCATACATTGTAATATATTTCATAAATGATAAATAAATTTCGTTTAAATTGAACATTTAATTACCACGATACATTCAAATCAATTTCAATCAAAAGTACGATCATTTAATGTAATTAATATTGTAAAGAATTCATCATGCTTCATTAAAAAATTTTAAATACTGCAATTTCAAACGGGAAATAGGTATTAATAAAGTGAACCGACTTTTATTTAATATTATATTCCGCAAATTAAATCTTGAAAAATACCATGTGAATTTAGTTCCGTATTTATTAGTCTATTTAGATATTTTTATTATTACCAATTTGTTGTTATATTCCACTGACTAATCACTAGTCCAGTCACTACTCACTAGTTCACCCGCTATCGCTATTTCTGTAACGAATAATTCTTCTGGAACGATAAATATCGTTCGAGAGTACGTCTCCCCGGTGTAAAACGCGAGAGTGCTGCGTCTACGATGTAGGCAGCATAAATCACAATTAATAGAGGCTGCTGAATAAATGATAAAGAATGTCGAAATATGCCAGTTAGCCGAGATTGCAAATTCCCGCTCGTAACGGAGCAAAGATGTTTTAACTGGAAAAATGCTCGAAAGATTTTCTGTTCGCTCGGCAGCGGCATTCCCGAGCAGCGTGTCCTTTTCCGCAGCGATTTCCCCGCTCGTGGCTGCGACTCGGCCGCTCTATCTCCCTTTGAGATCTGTTCGTCGGCTGGAACGGATGAAGCACGATGAAAAAATTATTAATCGCCATCGAGCCCTTGTACGTCGCGCCTCTCTTTCTCTCTATCTCTCTCTGTCTCTCTCTCTCTCCCTCTCTTCCTCTATTTCCCTCTCTCATTCTCTCTGTTCCTCTCATCCCTCTGCAAAGCGCGTATAAAGCGGCTGAAAATATAGCGAGCAAGAAAACAAGGCTGCCCGCCGTTTCACCCCTTTACCTTTGCAGGCAAAATGCTAGTCGCTTTTGTTTCCCCAGCTTTGTCTCGACGAGTGGAACATACCGGAGATGAAAAAAAGGACAGGTACACAGAGATACACGGACGGGAGCGACGAACGCTCACATCGGCTCAGCTCGTCGACGATTCCGCCGCGGCGCGGAAATAAATCGCGCGATACGCGGCCGAATCGCGTTACCCAATTCCGCTCGCGGAACGCGCTGCTCCAGTGATCCCGATCCCTGGCGGCCGCAAGCGCGACGCTCCGCGCTATCGATCCCGGCCAACCCCTTGAAAGAATCCTTCGCAACGAGGCCTGGGAACGTTGCGTGGGCCGCCCAGAACGACGGGGGTGTGAAACTTCTCGAGCCGTGTTTAGAGTGTTGGACTCGCTCCGCTTGTAATCCCCACCCCCCTGGCTGATGCCTGTTTGATTAACCAACTCGCTACCGCCGCGGCTCTCGAGCAGTTTTTCAGCCGGACTCGATAAGACTGTCGAGTTTATAACTCCCTTATCTCGGCGAAGTTTCAAGATGCCTCGCCGCTACGAAAATAAGTGCATTTGCAACGTCGGATTTGTCTAATTGAAATCCTATTAACTTCTTAAACAGCATTGTCCGATCGAGACTTCCTGGTCAGTCGTTTTCCTATTTCGTGTCGTTAGCAGGGGAGAACTGCCACGAATGGAACACTTTTTTTAAGAGAACATAACAATACGATTAAACGGTTTATCTAATTCTAGTTGGAAACATTCGGAAGTTCTTTTTTAGAAGAATGCGTAGTTTCAATGATTTCTTCTACGTTTATCTCTTTTATTTTTAAGTTCCTTTTAAAAGTGCCTGTTGACCCATTTGTTAATTCATTGCATGGTTTTCATGTATAGAATGATATAAGAAAATAAAATAATTTATAATCGTGTAAATATTGCCCTTTTATTCGTTATAAGTACATACAATATAATATACTAATTTTAAATTACATAAATATTCTCTGCATCTTTAGTGAGCATCTCATCTTAGTATTTTTTTTTAACAAAATTAACAAAAATTTCTCAATAGATATATGTTAAAAATTAGTGACATAATAGGCATAATAACAGTGTTTTTCACTAAATATTATAGTTTGAAAAGGAACGGGTCTTATATCCGACACATTTGCCCTATTAAAACGATTTGTAAAGACCGTATAAACACGCTATATTAACTCAGTTGCGATCGATCTGCTTATTTCTATATCGAATTGTTCGATAGTATGATCTTTCAATACCTGGAAATATGTAAGATACTCGTATTCGAATTCGTTGGGAAAAGTTCTGACCGCGACTGATCAGTTCCGGTGACCGAACGGTTTCGTGGACCGTGAATCCGATATCCGGGTATTTCGTTTACCGAACATCTGGTATAATCAATGAAGCTATCCAGGTCATCAGATTCCTTCTTGCCGGGCCATGGTATTCCAAGTGGTTCCTGCCTACAATCTACAATGCGATATCCTCGGATCGAGTCCGCGCAGCGACGACAGCTGGATAGAAAATCTGTTACAACTATCATCGGGTGTTTCTTTCTCGTTCCCTCCTCGGCGAGATATCGATTGCCGCGTGCAGACTGTTCATTTCCACGAGAACAAAACGGTAACACAACCGCGATCGTTTTTCAAACGAAATGCGAGTCCCGCGATCTCGCGTCGACGCTTGGGAATCCGCGGAAAGAATTGAACGTAAATGTCATCGTGTCCTTTTTTTTCTTCTTTCACTTTTCAATGTTCCACTATTCGTCGTTCGCCGATCCTTTCATGAATCCTTTATCCTATTTGGAGGCTTTTGTACAATGGTTTCTTGTCGCCCGCGTCTGGAACATGTCCGAAAAAGCGCGGACAGAGTCGGGCATTATTCAAATCGTTCGAAATGAATATTTATCTCAGATAATTATTCGAATGAATTCTTCTTAGGTTGATTGTTTTATACATTATTCGTCGTTAATTATTCGAATATCCGAATTATCCGAATATGTAAATAAATAGATATTTACATAAATTATTAATAATATTCTTTGTGCGAATAAATTATTCGCGTAAAGAATATTACTTGATTAAATTATTTGCAGAATTCGTTATTTGAATAATGATTGATTTAAATAAGTTATTCGGGTAATTTTGTAGTCGAATAAGTTATTCGAACAGATATTAAAATTATGCGAATAATGATGAAAGTGATTGTTGACTGGTTTCTTTCTTATATAATTTTATAACAATATACTTATATTCATATACTTACAGATACAACATTAATAAAACTGTTTTGTTATCTTTTGGAACTGTATAGTTCCTACTTAAATACTAGTTTTCAGCAATTAAGTCTAATTTTCACATGTTCCATCAAGATCTATAAATAAACTAATATGTCTAAAAAGAATGCTTTAAGAAAAATTTTGAAAAAAATTGATGTATAAAATTATAAATAGTTCTAAGTATACTGTCAGTTACATTTAATAGAATTACTGTCAGTTTCGTTTAATAGAAATACTGTCAGTTATATTTAATATAAATCTGCGAGTTTCCGTTTTGGTTATTCTTTCCATGAAACCAGATTTAAAGAACGGAATAAAATATTTAGTTGAAAAAGAAATTTCCTGTCTCTTCTAGACGTTTACAATTCGACCTTCTCCTATAGTTTTTATGTTATGTAATACATAATTTGACAAATCAATTTTCGAAATAGAATTTACATATAGAAATAGCATATTTAAATATATTTTATTACTTAACATTCATATGAAATTACTATTTCAAAAGAAGTTTACTTTCTATTTTGAATTACATGAGAACTGGAGAATATTTATAATCCTTTAACTATTTCAAAAATCTATTTTTTCCTAGCGCTGGTAGATATAGTAATACACTATGATGTACTTTGAATGTGAATTTTACCATATTCTTAAAATGATTTTAATCGCTACCATTTCTGGTTAATGCCTCCACAGAATAATTCAAACAAGTTTATCTTTTAAACAGTCCTGAAGAAGAAGCGTAAATATCCTCGTGCGGAGTTTCTCGTGCAACATTTAAACAACTTTTTCATACATCGGCAAACACTTGTAGGATCTCGTTTCGTAGCCTACTCTGTACACCTTTCTTAACCGATAGGGTATCGACCGCGTTCGTGGTAGGAGGGTAGGTTTACTTATATATTCCGCGCCTCATTCTTTCCATCATCCGGCTTACAATTTTCATGCAACGCCCCCACGATGCCACCCTCCCAGACATCGCACTTATAGATGAAGCTCGCCGAGCGAAACAGTTACAGCCCCGAATGAACACAAACAAGGCGAGAGACCGCGGTAACGATACAGTGAAACGAAAAAGAACCGGAACGGCCCTTGGGATTAATAATTCCGCCGGTCGATAGCAAATTAATCGTTGTTCCCGGCTGCGAACCCGCTGGTCCGTTCTAACGAGTTTCCACGACCGAACTTCCATCGATAGCCCCGACAAGGTTGACCAGCAAAAACTATCCGACGCAATTAGCGTGGACACTTCTGGGTACTTTTCTCCTTGGATCGATGAGGAGCCGATAGGTATTCCGTCCGATTTAATAACGTCAGCCACTCCCAAGTCGTCAGAACGAGAAAAAAGGTCGGGGGGGAACGTGCTCGCTATTGGGTCGACTGCTGCAAGGGCGGTAGACGGATGAAATAACAAGCACTCCGATTTCTCGTCGGTGAAGTCAGATTTCTCCCGGTTCCGTTTTTATGCGACGCGTCGTAGAACTTCGCGCCGGTTTGTTTCGCGAGAATCCGTCACGCGCGTTCCCGTTGAGTTCCCGTTCGATTATTATTATTGGATTAATACGTGCACAGCGCCCCGCGCCGTTGTCCCTCTCCCCGCAAGGAGCACAATGCGATTCGCGGAGACGCGCAATTCGTCGATCGAGGCCGCAACAATGCGCCGGTTAAGCTCGCGCCCGACAATTCGCCGATTGATCGATCGACACACACGCGTCCGCTTGTGCCGCCGCGGCGCCGCGTCGCGCATCGGCGAGCGGCGCAGACACGGTTAATTAGCGCAACGATTTTCGTGCTTCTCGTGCCCGCGGCATAAATTCTCTCCTCGCTGATTGCCGCGGTTCGAGTTCGCCGGACTTTCTGGTTGCCCGCGGCGCCGAAAACGAAGAAGAGAACAGAGCCGACGAAAGCTCGAGGAACGCGCGGGACCGCTGCGATAATCTCCGCAATGAAACTTCCGGGCGGGGGAACTCTCGCCAGAACGACGGGAAAAATATCGTTGACCGACGGAATGGAAATTCTTTACGAAGTCAAAGGGAAATTGTTCGGCGAGCAGTGCCCGGAGAATTAAATCCCGCGGGGCCCGGCACGCGGGGATCGCCTAAATCGTGAAATCTGATTGCGCGTAGTAGATTATACCATTCACGGCGACGCACAGTGGTCGAAAAGCCCGAAATCATGGTCAAAAGTAAGTACAACATTTTCTAGTGCTAACATATCAAAAATTGTCAACTATTACATTAGCCCATTACCGCCCTCTGTACCTGCACAGGTACAACGCTATGTGTTGAACGACCTTGTTTCAAACAATTTCACTCCTAAAGCGCCCATTGTACACGGCTGAGTACACCCCTAAAACTTGATATGTAAATATATCTTTTTCATTTTATTTTCTTATATAGCATATTTTATCCCTTATGGACTAAGAAGAAATAGAAAAACAATAGAAAAATATACTGCAGTTTCATTTTGGGCGTTAATGGGTTAGTAAATCGATAAATTGTAGAATCTAAATATAAGAGCAAATGGAATTCATTTACTTTACTTTTATAGTTAAAACTTTTGCGGCCTACGATGGCCTGAGATTAAACTTACAGGATCCATAGTTTATAGTTTCATCTAGCAGCACTGAAAAAATTTGCTGCATCAGTTTGCCTCTTTATTATTTATAGCCCTTTTTGTGAGGCAGCGTATGGTATATTCTATCACGAGAGTATTCAAAACAGAATAACTTTTTAAACATCGTGCCAAATTACTTAAATTGTTATGAGATATTAGAAAAACCACTTTATTAGTAAATGTTAAAAATTATTTTGAAAAAAAAATGATTCATACTTAAAGGAACGGATGAACATTCGTACCTAACAGATTATTGTTATAAATCTCCGTCGCGAGTTCGACTCGTTAAAGTACGGCAAGGGTTTAATGCGTAAGACTAAGAAAAGGTGAAAACCCAAATCGCATAATCCTGTATTCTGTCGGAGCCTCCAATAACAGACGGCACGTTCTTGCCCCAGATTCGTCGATTCAATTGCGAAGGATTGCCGTACTAATTTGTCTGCGATTAGCGGCAGTTAGACAAAACCGTGGATTCGCGCGCGGGAAAACTGCAGCGGTACCCGAGTCCCGGAGAGCTGAAGCGGGTCGAGCATGGCGGAACAATACTTGCTCTTACTCCTTTGCTTTGGCCGTCTCACAAAGGGAAACGGAAGTAAGCCCGGCTCCTTCGTAGCTTTACAAATGTTATGAAGTCCCCGAGTTCTGAAAAATTCAAAATTGAGCCGGGTTCCGCGTCGACATTGTGCTCCGATCGCGAGCCTCACCGTTTCCCCCCGCTGTTCCTTTCTCCGACCAAATTTTCGGACACCGATCCGCGCAGGAGCATTAAAACGCGTTTCGGCGTCGCGCTGTGTCTCGCGTCGTCGTCGCCAGGCGTCCTGTAACGCAACTTTCGAATCCGGGTTAAAAGCTGTGTACACTACTCGCGTGACTCGCAGTCAGCGAAAAAGGGGGTGGAAGAGGTCGACGAGACAAAGAATCAGTGGAAAAGAGAGTAACGGCAAAAACGGAGAGAACGCGGCGGCGACGGCGACGGCGAGATAGAGAGTGTAGAGGCAGGCTCGCCGGCTGGAAAGAAAACGAGGCGGGAGATCGGAAACAGAGAGGAGGGCTGAAGATTTTGAAAAAACAAGAATGCACTAAGGACGGGAACATCAAAAGTCGGATGGTGGGATGGGGGTTGAAAGATGCGAGCAAACGGGACAGACCGGTGACGGAGACGGAGACGGGGACGAGGGCCGGGGCGGCTGGAGATTAACATGCCAAGAAGGAAACCGGGGTACGGCGTAGGGTGCACTCAGCTTCGCCCTCGCGAGCGAGCGAGCGAGCGTTTCGGGCGCGGATGTTTACCGCGGAAAGGCAGCGCCCTCTTGCGATTTAATACCGGAACGAAACGAGAAAAGTGCGGCCCGACGGAGTGCAAAACTACGACCGATATCCGGGTCGAGCCCGCGACCGTGTTGATACTCGGTCGTGTAATGAGCTCGCCGAACTTCTTCGTGGGTTTACGTGTATGTGGGTTAGTGCCACGGCTTATTCAGTTGTACGTGTTCAGCGCCGGAGGAGCAGGTGGCTACGGTCGGCGGGGGCGGAGGCGGAAGATTCGCAGGAGCCGCGCAGCAGCTCGCCCGTGGACCCGGCGGACGAGCTTCGCGAGGACCGAACGCTGTTCCCCGTGGTTGCGCGAACCGCCGCTGTGAAATTAACAGAATTTCCACCGGTAGCCTCTTCGCCTCTTATGCCGCCTCCCTTCCACAACGACGGCGACCCCTTCCTTCATTAACCCTCTACTGTGTTTCTCTAATTCGTTTTACGGGGTAATGAAAACTACTGCTGAAATTGCGCGACGTGACGCTTTGTACCGACCTCCGAAAACCGAGCAGGAACACGGAGTTAGGGGCCATTCCGCGTCGTAACGCGAGAAAGCGCGAGCTCTCGCCCTCTACGGCAGACCGAGCGGAACGCAAGCCAATTATCAGAGCCTCTGGCCGTCGAGCCGACGACTCGTCGATACGCGCTCCGAGCCGTTTCATTTTTCATCTAGTCGAGCCACGGGGAAAATGTGGTTTCCTGGAAAGGGGACCGCTGAATGTTGTAGAAATATTTAGTCCAGGATCGGCTTCGGTTAGTTTTAGGTTTCGGAGCTCTGCTGCTGCTGCTGCTGCTGCTGCTGCTTCTGCTGCTGCTATTGCTGCTGCCCGTCAGCGGGAGAAGACCCGGTTCGGTTGGGGCGGAGGCACGCGCGCGGTTCGTGGAAACGTTGAGAGCCGTCCGCCGGGACGGAAACACGTGGAAATTTAGAATCGTGGGAGTTTCCGAACGGGCAAAAGGGCCTCTCAAGTAACGCGCTGTAATTACAGTTAATTTCGTATCTTTCCCTAACTTGTTATTTCGTGTACGCTATTCTTCCAACCCTGTTCACACACTCTTGTATTTTCCTTGACCCCTGCAAACGAGCTACGCTGTAATCGTCTAGTGGAATTTCTAACTAGTTATAGACACTGTAACTAGTCTGCAATTTACAAACCGTCGCACAAAAGTGTCTAAACTAAAGACTTAGATATACCGCGTCTTTTATATAACTAGTCAGCGTTGGCGCGAATCCCGTCGTTATTGATCAGTTTAACTTACGAATTAAGCAAAGGACGTCTGAGCAACCAACGATAACTGATAGTCATCGGATTAGAACAGCTTCGAGTATGAAATCGTCGAAGGAATTTGATACATACGCTAGGACCATGTGATTGTAATTTGGGAACAAACTATGACGATAGTTATATATAATCTGAGGTGAAACGGTATTAAGAGATGTTCATTTCGAAAAGTTGTTTCACTTTTTCCTCTGAGAGATTATTTCGCTTTCCTAGATATAATAAATGTAAATGTATCGCATGTCGACGAGGTTATGATGCATCGCTCTACTCTTGCACAAGATGTAAAGTTCACGTTTTGTTGGTGCATCTGTCATTCTTGAAAAATAAACCAGGATAAGTTCTTCATATAATTAGATATTTTTGTAAATTTTTCGTTATTGGAAAAACGATCAATTGCTGACCGTAGTAGCATAATTATTACTGCCAAGAAGAATAATGTTGCGTGACCGTGTAAAAATGAATGCGCGCGAGCAAAGTAACGTAAATTAGTGAAATACGTAAATATATTTCCTAGAATCAGCCAGCGAGTAGAATTTCGGCGAGAAACGTTCGCAGACAAAGAAAATACTTCGCTCGTAATGCCGGATGTCAGTAGATAAGATATCTGGCCGGCGAACGCGAAAGGGTGAAAAAAGAAGAGTCGCCCGCGTGGTGACGCGCGTTCCGCCCGCTCTTCGTCCGCCTGCGGACCGTTGCGGGGCAGCAGAAAGTTGTCTTTCGCCGGCCAGGACTATAATTAACGACACCGAAAGCAAAAGGTCCACGGTAAAGGAGCATCGGCACGGTCCCGTTCGGAATGTAACTCGTAAAAATTCCAGCGAGTTGCGGGACAAAAGGAGCATCGCGGCCCTTACGCGGCTGCGTTCGAAACAGAAGGGGATGACCCGACTCGCAGGCGAGTTGAGAATGTCACGGCACGCGATTTCATTTACGGGGCGTAAAAGGAGGAAATCAAGGGTTACGAGAACGGTGCTGAACCGTCCGTGGAACGAGAAAATAGACACAACGCGTATTTCTGATGGCGCGCCGGTACAGTCGAAAACGTGCGACGGAACACAAATGATCAAATATTCTCGAGGATAATGTATTTCATTGGCGTCATTTCGTTAATGGAATTGTAATTGTAGATTGCGAGTCAACGAAATCAAAATTCCACTACCCAAATTGCAACATTCAAACATTTTAAAAACATCTCTTTTTATTCTTAACATTTTTAATCGGCTGAAAATAATCGAATATCTTTATTCAATGTTTGTCTCGCATTTAATATATTTAATATATGCATAAAATCCACAGTCCAGTAATTAAGCCTAATAAAATATTTCCGAGTTCATTGACTCGCAAGCAACTCGCAATAAGAAGAATATCCACTGGTTTTTACGACACTTTGACAGGAAGCAGTTCTTGCGGAAATGTTTTATATCTATCTTAAAAACATTATCTAACGGAAATAGTACAAGGTCATTAATTAAATGTCAGTCATCTTCGCCCATTTTAATGACCGAACAACTTCTTTCTGTACACGTTTATGGTTAACGTTTAGATAATCGGTGATATTCTATTTCTTATATCGTGACTGCTATCCTCGGCAGACTTCTAAATAAAACCTCTATGCAAGGACGTATCCATAGGAAAATGTATTAACATTTGACTAAAATCTTAATAAACACGTTTCGACGTGTTCTCGAAATAAATTGCATTTTTATCACACCGATGTGAACAATCGTTATAAAATTGAAGGAACAAACGCTAAATATTTCCGTAAAAACTATTGCTCGTTAATGTTTCATCAAGGTCCGTGTCATTTCGATACATTTTCATGGCGTGGCGCGTGTAAAACATTCACGAAGAATTTGATGAAACACTAGATACATAGATGGACGGTGGCGTAGCTAGCGGTGCAAACAATATTTCAACCGCTGTACTTTTCCTAAACGAGTATAAAATACGGAATGTTTCATAAAGTCAGAAATAACTCGACTATCGCTTGCAAGCCGAGAAACGGATCTTGAATGTGCTTGCGCTTTCAAAGTGCTGGTAACTTTTTGAACACATTCTGGATGGGTTTGTCCTTTTACAATGGGGATGGCGGCGGAGAAGCTGACCTAACATTGCCGATAACGTTCGACGACGAGTTATTATGTGCTTGTTTTACCGTGACTCTGCAATCTGAGGACTGCTGATTGAAAAATAAAACGTAAACGATTCCTTGTACAAGAGAATATCAGTGCTCGAAATAGATTGCAATAAAATTTAAATTACAATAAAATTTTCTAATCTTTCAGTGAAGAAGTTAGATTTACAGATCTCAAACACTTCTTCATCCATCTCATATCTTCTCACAAGGGAATTCCGATGACTGATAAACGTTGATTTCTATGGAATTTTACAAAAGCGTTCTTAGACCTGCTCAAGAATTTAGTTTAATTAGTAAACTGTTGCAGTCACTTTGAAAAGCGTATATTATTGTAATTGCACTGTATATATTTAAATTTATTTATATTTTGTTTAAATATTGCTCTTTTATCGAATATATAATTTCATAAAGTATACCAAAGTATGATTCCTTCTTAACCAATGAAATGTATTTGACGAGTATATTCGTCATAGAGAAATGCTAATATTTTGTGTTACGACGAAAATTTTCTTGAAAAATGATTGAGAAGAATATATAACTTAACATTGATTATTAAACTATATATTTTCAAACTGCAAAGATACAATTCTTTTAGAAAAATGAGAAAAGGATGATCTACATGGAAAGATTTCGCAGAGATTTATGAGATTTATCTACTAGAGTTAAGTAACCTTGTTTGAAAATCAAATCACCGTTCTCGAACAATAAATTGACTACAGCAGTGCTTCTTTTCGGGGGCAGCGAGAAAGTTTCAAGTTCATCAGGAAGAAAACTATTGCATTAAAAACAGATATATGGCGACCTAAATAAAATTATGCGCCGATTGAAACGAGCCAAAAGAGAACGCGAAGTTCCATAGGAGTAAATACAATTAGAGCGGCTGAAACGGTATAAAACCGGCACCCTATCGCCAGAAGAAACAGTTCCATTTAATTCAGGCAGAAATCATCCACAGTTCCGGCTCGCGGAACATTCAGTTCGCGCGATCGAGAGTCTGGCTCAACGTGTCGATATCGCTCGACGCCTTTTCAATTAAATCGACACCGGCAGCGGTTCAGTGGTACAAAAGTACACCTTTCACCAGCACCGGAAACTCCTCTAAATCCCGGGGGAGAAAAAGGAACGTTTTGTGTATACATACGGTGGAAGTGTTTTTCTGTATGTAGCCGTGTCTACGCACGCGTACACAGACGGATGGGCGGGCGCGCGCGCTCGCTCGCTCGCTCGCTAGCGTGCACGGGTGCACGAATTCAGGTTTGCACACAGGCATCCAGAAATGGAGGAAATAAATCGTTTACCGGTAGAGACACCCGTCGCGAGCGGATCTTCACGGTTCAGGGGGATCGGGCCGCGTTTCTGCTCCGCTCGCCTCCTTTTCTCTTCGATAAAATATACTTAAACCGCGCCGCGCCGCTCCGCACCGCGCGCCATGCCGTGCCGGCTCGGCTCGGCTCGACTCGGCGCGGCGCGGCGTTCTCTTCAGTTTACTTTATCGCAAAAAATATATCGCTATGGGTCTAGCAAACAGAAAGAGAGACCGACGCAATAAGACGATATAAAACTGTCGAGACCGTGCGCGAGCGTGTTTGTACTGACGGCGACGGAAGCGTCGTCGTCGTCGTCGGTCCATTCGCTCTGCTTCCGCGGAGCGTACACCCGTTTCTGCTGGCGGCGCGGAGTTTCTTGCTCCGCTGGAAATTTCCGGAAACGCCGCGGCCGTATGGCTCGACATCATATCCACGGTACGGCGGGCGCAATAAATATCCATCGGACGGAGGCCAGGTGTTAAGAAAATGGATCAACTTAGCACGCCCCGCGGATAAAATTGAGTGCAGCCGGCAAGTGCATTTGATTTATAACCCGGCTCAGGTATTACTCACCCGACGATGACGCGCGTCTTCTGTCTGACCTTACGACGCCGACTGTCGTCGACCCTTTCTGTCTCTTTCCCCGCCTTTCACGGCCAGAGACGAGAAGATACTAATGCGAGTTTCCACTTTCGCGAATTGTGCTCACGTCAATCGCAACGTCTCGCAGCTTCTTCCGTGAATGCGCAAGTCACCGAGTTCTTCTTCTACCGATGAAATGATTTTAAGGATTTTCAGAGTTTTGCAGGAATTTTGTCATTTAGGATTATCTATCTAAGAAATTAGCGTCACACAGCATATCAACATTTCAACAATGTAAAGTAAAGCTTCTCAGAAAAATGTATACATGTATGATGAATTCTTTTCTTGTGGCATGCTTTGTTAACAGTTAGTATTGGCAAAGAAAGTAATCTGGTGTAGAAATTGCAAGAGGAATGTTATTCTTGACAAAAATATTCCTTATTGTAATAGAAAATTATTTAACTTCATCGGGTCGGTCTTTTATCGGTATAAACTAGACGCAAAGCCGATAATTAGAGCAGCATTTAATACCCAAGAAGAATTTCAAAACTACTTTAAATAATTATAAAATAAAGTGGTTTGTTAAACATGGTATATTAACAGGTACTAATTAGTGTGAAAGTTGAAAACCACCTTCGGTTTTCCAAACACGACTTTCGTCCGGATTAGCGAAGATCCTCGGTAAATACATCCGCCTGCATGAAAATTTAACAGTTCCCGAGGTTTTCATATTAAACATTTATTATTCGTTGTCGGAAGCCCGTCGGGGCTGCAAATAGATCTCGTAAAATGTTTAACGACCGGTGCGTTACCCAATCGGAGCGTATAAACGATTTGTCCTGGAGCGTCTCGCGACGTCATTTCCGCGGGAAACGCCGAGGAAATTTCGCGGCACTCTCGTAAACCCGCGGCGGCAGCAAATTGTGTGTCTTCGGCGTCGCGATATCAAATACGAGGGTGTCGCTTTCGAACGCAGCAACGACCGATTGTCGTTTACGCGCGTGCATGTCCTTCGAGATCCGCGTTCGCGGGGACCGTATCGCTGCGTGAACGGCACGCTCGCGTTACGAATTCACAGCTTCCGCTTTGGTAATCCGATCCAACGATTATCTCAAAAATTTCGCTTCGAATAGTCCCATGGTCGCGACAACATCGTGGTCTTTTTCATCGCTTCCGCCTCGGCGAACATCCACCGACGCAAATCCGAGACGCGAGACTTGGAGGAAAAAATATTGATCCTTGAATAGAATTCCCCTTTTTCTGCATAGTTCAGTTTTCTCTTTCACAATTACTGGCTAGAACATTGTTAAAAATTGGAACAATATTGGTGCGCTAGAGGAACTAGTTCGCTACATCAGGTGTGAAACCATTTTTTCAGAAATGGCAATTGATGGGAATGAGAACAAAAATTTGTCAGTGGGAAATTTTAAAAATGCGTTCTATTGAAAATTGCGACGACAAAGGTTCATTTTCTATTGCACGTTGGTTCGATTTTTAGCTTTTCTCCTTTTTTTTTTAATAATTGAAATTTTGATTTGAATAATGATATATATTAAGATTTGATTTAATATTGAAATCCTATAACACATTTATTATTATATTACATGTTGTGAACATAGAAAGAGTTACGACATATTGCAACATGCAAAGCAAAGATCGATCATGCGTACACATGCGCAAAAGAATAGATCGTAGGACAGAAACAGGAAAATGGCCAAAATATAATAGCATGCTATGAATTTTGGAAACCTAATATACGAATGTCGTAAATCGATCTTGCACTTTGCATACGATACACATTATACTGTCACAGCACACGATTCAGTGTCTCGTCTTCGATATTATAACTAGAGTTAGGTGTATTTGTGGTTCGAATAGAAAGCAGGTAAATTATAGCGATTCGCTCTGCTCTTATTTATTGTAACAATAGCCCCTATTTAAACGTATCGCAAAAACTGCGAGAACGTGGTTGCCTCCCAGGTGAAATAAAGAATGGAAAAACTAACTTTGTATTTACTTGTTGTTTGCTTCTTTCAACAACCGCTTTTTGGATGTTCTCCGTTTAGTTCGCTTCGCGGGAAAGGCAATATTTTCTTTTCTCATGTTGCGTGCAGATCTTATGATTCCTTTTTTCTCTGTAGAAACATTTGCTCGCGTCTTTTTTCCACGTTACTTTATCGCATTACGAACAGAAACCGGAACGTAGTAAGCTCAAACAATGAATGAATAATCGCCGCGTAATCAAGACGAATCATCATTTCAAAAGAACCGTTTCCATCTCCACCGTTAACTAACCCACAACCAATTTCAAAATGGTCAAGTTTCAGAACTCATTGCTCAAATAATTTACAGAAATGGAAACGATACTAATCAACACGGATGAAATCAATTCTATTTTTATATTATTTTACAAAAGCTGCCATTGTACTTTCACTAATTGTCCCTTTTTTGCGAAAATATTTAAATAATCGATCTGCGCATGTTTATGCAAATATTTTTGTAGAAGATAGGCAAAGCGATGGAAAAAGAATATCATGAGCACGTGATCCCAAAATACATATTTTATTTTGCATATTTTGCATACCTATGTTTAAAAACATATGCAATGATATATTATTACTCACCTGAATCTTACATATTGTTAAATTAATTTAGCCTATCAGTCAGCACTTGTATTATGTTGGTAGCAATTGTAAATCAGTACGTATGATGTTCAACATGCGCAACGGCGAACCGTCTTTTCGAATCATTGAGTTGATAATCGAACAATAGGTACAGCCATTAGTACTTCGAATTCGAACGATTCAGTTTTATTACTCATGCGACACGGCGAATTTTTCGCGAGCGCGTTTAAATATTTCTAAAATACCTAAAGTTTGAAAATGTGGAATTTCGCTAATGAAAAGCTGGATTAAAAACAGGCCCAATTTTATATGTCGCAGGTAAATGTCATACCGCGAAATAATTATCTGAAACTGTTTAATTAATTCTTTGTATACGTTGGAAATGATTATTTATTTAGAAAATATATACAGCAAATATTTAATTGTTGCAAATGCCTCATTGCCCATTACAAATATCGATTATTTATTTATAAAATATATACAGCAAATAACAAGTAAAAAGCGACTTTTGTTTATTATTTCAAGTATGATAATATAACTTTTCACAGCAGAGAAAGAAGCCCCTTAGTTGTAAAATCAGTTGAACAGAAATAACAAATAATAATATCCTTCTTTTATTCTTGAAAATCTAATTAACAAAATCAACTTGAAATTTGCATAAAAATGAGTAGTCTACCGGTGAATGATTATTATAAAATACTGTTCGTTCGAGTTCATTGGAAACGGACATTCGTTGAAGAATGGTTACCGCGCCGCAAGTATCCTCTGTCGGAAAAAAAAAAGTATAGTTGTCGAAACTACTTGGCATGTTTGAATTAGGGTTGAAAGGTAAATCTGTTCCAGGGAGCATTTACATAAAGGTTCGTGATGTTTCAGAAGGCAACTGCTGCCGGAAAGAAAATTCTCATCGATCGGTGTTCCGCGAAGTGGCTCGGAGTGGCCTCTCACAGCGGGTGTCAAGTCGGGCCGTGATCGGGCCGAGGTCGTTTCTGGCCACCGTGTAAATGCATCCCCGAGCGTACACGTGTGTTTTTACTCGGCCTGACATATCCTGACGGTTACAGGCTCGTCGCGTGGAACGTGACGTTGTAACAATCGCCGTAATCACCCCCGGCTGCGGTGTGGTTCTTCGATAGGGAAACCAGAGACGTCCCTCGCGCCGGTAACGGGGCGTCGCGACGCTACTCTCTTTCTCCCCCTCTCTAATCCCCTAAGCGTGTCTCGTCGAGTAGTCCTCATTGCCCATTCATTTCGCTGCTCTCGCGACACGCGCGTCTGGAATGTCGCAACAAATTCCAGCATGTACTCGCCGTGCCGACGCCGCTTTCTCCACTTTCGATCTCGTTCCGTTCAACGGATTTTCCACGGGGAAACCTGGGAAAAATACTTCGCGTACCGAGCACCGGGATCGATCCGGTCGGCAGGGCATTTCTTAGCGACAGCGATGTTTTTGCCTATCGCCGTTGAATCAGCTCCGCCGGAATCGGATTCACGGACCAAGTAGTTCGAAACTTGCTACGGTCGGACCTAGAATTATCGGGAACTCTCTCCCGCGGACCTTTGACGACCAGCCAAAGCTCCGCTATCTGTCCACGACCGATAGTTGGAGAAATGCTAATTTGGAACCCCGTCTAGCCAGACCACTGTTTGATAACAGTCACGATCGAACGTGCTACGGGTGTGCCGACTTACCAACTCCTCGCTCGTCATTCAAGTGTGGAATTTTGGTTAACATCAATGATTTCCGGCAACTCAATTTATCTAACAAACAAGAATAATAATAACAATAATAATGCACGAGCCGAGAAATACGCGGACGGAATGATGGTATAGGATTAAACCAGGGTCCGTCGCTGTTTAACGCTTAACTCTCGCACGGTTCTTGAATTAATTCAGTTGAGTTACAATTTCGTATACTATTTTTAATGAGATTATTGATAACATAATTAATTGAATTAAAACGATGAACAAAACTGCATATAAACTGCAGTATACATATATTCTGCAGATTGTACGAAAGTTGGATGCATGAATTTTTTTTAAATGATCAGTGATCAAATTATTTCTTCTTTCTTAACCCACTGTTGCTCTATTCTTATTTTTAAAAATACTTTTTTATTTATTTATTAGTAATTGATTAATAACGAAAACTGGTCCGTAATTACCAATTTGTTTACAATGAGAATTTTTACAAAGAATTTTTGTTATTCTGTGATCTTAAAATCAACGGTAATTAAATACAGTTTAAATATAAAAAGTCAAGAGTCAATCACGTCTTTTGACACTGATCAAAAGGATTGAAAAGTGAAGTTGGTCGATTCGATCTGCGAACTGCTCTTACGTAGGTACTTTATCCTGAAAGCCCGGACGTGTGCGAAAGTTAATAAGAGCCCCGAAAGAAATATGAAAAGAATAAAATTGCCGGTTCGATGAAAAAGACGTGAACGCACGTCCTGCCGGCAGCAATTCTCGCCAGGGCGAGATATCGTAGCTGTCGGACACCGAGCAGCGACCGATCGATCTATGTAGCCGGGTTACTCTTCAATTCTCTGTTCTACGCGCAGCGGATTAACGAGCCAGAGCGCCCGTTCCTTGGTGTTATTTACTTTTCCGGCTGGGACGCCGCGTTCAAAGGCGGTCATTAGAAAAAAAACATTAGCCGCCGGTGGCGTGGAGGTTGCAAGGAGACGCGTGCGCTCTCAGGCTCAAAGGATACGCTCCGGCCGTTAGAGGGTCGTTCCACGGAACGTGACGTTCTAACAATCGCCGGGGTGGCTACCGAGCAGAGCCCCGTACCCTCCGTCCGGCGCGGCGGCGTCCTTTTTCGAAGAGGAAAATTGCGACGTGTCCCGGCAAGAACGTGACGCCTCGCGCCGGCTAGCCTGCCTGCCTGCCTGCCTGCCTGCCTACCCACCGCCGGCCCCGAGTCTTTCAGGTCCCTCTGTTTACGACTTCAGGGCACGATCCTTGCTGCGTAGCCCTGTCGCTTCTTTATTCCGGCTACGTTGTGTCTCGAGAGGGCCGGATACGTTAAATGTTTCGCCTGATATCGGCTGTCTCGATAACGACCGACGAATGTCGTTCACACGCGACGCGCCTCGAATGCAGCCCCGAGGATCCAGCGGGCTTGTCCTCGCGAGACCGCTAATCACGGGACCGGCGGCGCCGCGCGCTAATCAGAAATGTGGGTTACGGACGAGACACGGCCGGTTTTTCTCTCTGGCCGCGCGGGACCGTGCCAAGCTCGATAACCTCGGAGCATATTTTAACCATTAGGGAACGGCGGCACGTTCCACCTTGCAGAAGCCTAGACACGACCGCGATCCGCGAGCGGGGAAAATTACTGCTACGCGTCCGGACGAGGACGAGGACGAGGACGACAACGATGACGTGTACGCGTCCCCGACGCACCCCTATCAGCAGGGTCCCGCGTCGCCGAAGGACCTGGAAATAGAATGGAAATCCGTGGAACGGGCTCGTCGAGTCGCGAAAGACACGTGGCGTTAATTCAACGTTTTAGCCCGGGATCTAATTCAGCCTTTGGCTAGTCACCCGTCCCCGGATCCAAGTAATTAGAGCGCAACCCGGCCGATGTTATTTGACGGGGAACCGGAGTCGACATTCCATTGCGTAATTCTCGGGGCGTGGAGGTCCCGTAAATTCTCCCCGGCGAGATTATTAAATGTATTCGTCGCCGTTCGGCGTCTATTCTGTTTCGTCGCGAGGGACCTTAAGGGATCTTAATTGGACCTTCGTTAACGCGGGCGCGGACGATTCTTGGTCGAGGGTTCGTTTCGCACGACAGGGGCGGAATTTGAAGAAGATGGAGGCCTGATTACGAGCGTAGGCCTACGCCGGGGACGGCGAACTTCTCCGCCGGGAGAAGAGGGGCGCGAAGCCACATCACCAATTAGCCGGGCCCCGTGTTAACCTGAGTGGCCTACCACCTCGGCCTTTCGAACGACATTACAGCAAAGTATGCAATTGTCTCGGGAAGCGAGTCGTTTATTTTTTATCGACCTCTATTTACGCTTCTGGCGCTTAACACGTTCGCGGACGTAAATGTTGTAGCATTCGTTCCCATTGCGATACGGAATGGACACGAATGTTGTAACGTTCAAATTTACAAGCCACGGTATCGTGCTTTCATTTTTATATAGTGTTTATTTCTTTTTCAATTATTGTACGTTCTGATGTAATGGCAAACTGGTTTATCGAGTATTTCCTTATTATATTGTCTTTTCTTTATTTATATAATTATTAAATATACATAGTTACTTTAATGGTTATTCTATATTATTATAAATGTTTAAAACGTTAGCTACATTCATCGCGCCTTAGACAATAATATTAATAGGTAATATCATAGAAATGGTCGATATTATGTATGATGCATACAACATTTTCTTCACTATTCAGTTGAAGATTTAAAACGGATTTACGAAATGATTATTCATAATTCTTATGAAAACAGACAGGGGAATATTTAATACCGAAATTTGAGCAAATTGTTAACGTTCGCACTCGACACCCTTAACTCATGGGACATGGAAAGGGACGCGCCAACTGCATGTCACTTGAATGTATCGAACGCATCTGAATGATATGCGTGTATTTAGGTAGGGCGCCATCTCTATTGACAGTTTCCTTCCTTTGTATACTTGCTTCGGACTCGAATTCTCGTAGATGTTCTGCCGCCCTATACAACAACCTGTCTAATCAAAGTTGCGGGAGGTACACGTTGCCGTCGCCGTTGTTGTAGTTGAACGCTTTAGCTCTCCGAGTCCTCTGCTAACCGAAGCGAGCTGCGCAACTGTCTGCAACGATAGTTAATTGTGCGTTTTCTAAGGTTGCTTTGTAACATAAGAGCTCCGCCGCACCGCAACCAGTGTTCGTGATATATCTTAGAAGAGCGATAGCTTAATCTCCCGTAGACTGATTCACTTAACAGTTCTTATATTTAACAGTTGCGGTCAATTGGCACGCGAACTAAGGATTTGTCTGGCGTTCTTGTTAGGGCAACTTCTGAGAAATTACCCGAGATAAACAAGCAGAATTCTTTGAATTTTGATTTAGATAACAAAAATTAGTATTTACATAACCTGTATTAGGGTGGCCTGACCAGTTAATGAATACTCGAGCTACACGTTTGTCAAACCTTTGCGATCTGTATATTTTATGTGGGTGTAAAAAATTTATACAATTCAAAACCAGCAGATTGGAATCTTGAGATGTAAATTAATGACGAACTTACAGTTAATAAAAAAATTTAATTTACTGCGACCCACGTGATGTGAAAATTACGATGCCTAACGTCCTTGTTTATGAAGAAGAGACCAAAGTATTTATGTCAGATTGTTGCTAAAAATTAAATTAGATTTGTAAACATGGCAAGTGTGTTCATTAGGCTCTTGACACGGAAAAGTTTATTCCTTTGAAAGTTGTAATAATACGCGAAAATAAATAGGTATTACGTTACAAATATATTGTAATGTGCCCAAGAATGAGATTCTCAAAGTAGGTAAATGAACACTTCTGCAGCTGATCATATAATTTATCTAAAACACCTTAGCCAGTTTGAAATCTTCGGTACGAGTTTGAGAAAATATAAAGTAAAATGTTAAATCCATTCGTACGTCAACGTAGTGTGCATACCAGAAGAGAAGATCGTGCATCAAACTGGATGCTTGCGTCGAACATAGAGGCGCATCCGATGTAGAACGGGTTGAATCGCATTAAAAAAGTGAAACCGCGTAATGAAGATACGCAGGAATCGGGATAGCTGTCGGATACGTTTACAATCCGCATCCAACTACAACGAGCTGACTCAGGCGTTTGCGAGCACACTGGCGAATGATCTGCTTGCGCCGCGTCGCGAGACACCGGCGGTTTTTGCTACGCGAGATACGATCGCGTGTCAATGGATACGGCGCACTCGATGAGGTTTACTGACTCGCGCAGCCGTCTAACCATTTCTCCGCAATACTAAACTTTTAAACCGGCCGTGGAAACACAATCTAAGCCACGATTCAGTGAAACAGTCTGACTTTGTTCCTTTTAATCCAGTTAAGAAACAGATTATAACTCCTCAAAGTATTACGACGTCGCGTATTTATGGTGAAAATTGTTAAATAATTAAAGAATTATTAAATAAAGAAAGAAGTATTTGTGTAGCTTCTGCGACATGCAATTAATGCAGATAACTTTGATTTCTCATAGATTTATTTTATTTTATTTATTTTAGAAATTATGAAAAATCGATAGGTTTTGCTTAACAAGATATACGTACTATTATTGCAAATTAATTACAATCTAGTATGTTGTAACAGAATTCTAATTTCGTCACATTCATCTCATTAGTACAACCCAATTGACACTATCATAACAATTATCACTAGAATTACATTACTCGCGTTATATTATATACAGAAAATGAGCTGGGAATTTCCAAACATTGCTGTACAACATGAAATGGTTTAAGCCGCTTGAAGCTTCGCCACTGCTTCGATTGATACACGAAATACGGATAACTACATAGACATCTGCTTAAACGTGGTAAATATTCAAATACTTTCTATTTAAACGCATAAATACGTCAAAATTTTCATAGACATCAGTGAACAGTAAATTAATATAATTATGAACAACGCGGACTCGGACTTCAATGACGATTGCTTTTTGGTATTAATATTTCATGATCCACAATACATCTAACCGGAACAATGATGGTCTACAATGATCACATAACAAATATTAAACGGAACATTGAATTTCCACTCTACTAAACGTATTACGTACCTTGACCCGCGTTTTGTACCTTAAATCACATATACTCTTCAATGCCCCTTTATGAGATATTGCCGTAGGTATTGACAATAAATTGATGACCATTCTTCGCGGAAGACAATAATTGTCGTGCATTGTCCCGCCGTGCAGCGACGCGATAGAAAACACTGCAGTATGTGTTCTGTTTCAACGATTGACAATCGCGACCATAAGCAATGACTAATTTATCAGACGATGCCATGTCGTCGGTGCCCCGTGAATATTTACTCGGGAGTTTCATTCGATTCGATGACTATTTTAAAAAACTGAACCAGACGCTAGCGGGTCGGATATCAATGAACCTCGTGTTCGAGAATGAATTTGATTTTCGCTGGATTCTATCTTTTCCAAAAATACAGAGAACAACGTTTTATACAATACTGGTATAATCAATACGTTGAATTTATCGAGTTAAAATTCAGCTTCGTGCGCCGAAACTATGATTGGTACCCGAGCATCAACTGTAGACTAACACTCCAAAGTACACTAAACCAATCAAATCTTAATTCAGCAATAATCGATGGAAACCTTCTGGTTCCATTTTCAAATTGTCGGATCAGCGTTAAACTATATTTAGACACTTGTCAAATTGATTCGCGAAAAACGAATTACCTTATACTCAGAACCGTTCTGCAACAGGAACACGGTCTTCAATTACGAATCGTGGATCGGTAATGATCCCCAGACGGCGATCCCAGAATTGCTTCTTCATCCTGCCGAGAATTAGAGCGAGTACGATAAAAATGTGTTCGGCTCGGTACGCGCTACCGCAGTACTTAATAATAGACCTTTCCGGATACGGCGTATCAATAATTCAAATCTGCTCTCCCGTAAGCGAGCCGGTACTCCGCGTGGCATGGGCGCCGGGAGCTTTAAGTGTCAACGAGGGCCGGAGCTTTTAATACCGGCGATCATCGAACGCGGTCGTAGAGCCGTGGTTACGCGGAATTTTTAACGAGCCGCGCGCAAGACCGAGTAAGAATTTATAGCTTGTTCGTTTATTAACACGGGGCAAGATTTCCCCAGGCTACGATCATTGTTTATGCAAAAGACGGCCGCAGAATGTGCACGCTGTCTGGCTGTAGCGGGGCTGCAGGCGTTGCCGGGCCCAATTAACGGCGTGTCGTGCGGTCGGCAAACGAGTTTTCGTCGGCGTGGAGGCGTCAAAAGGTGGCCAGCTTGTCCGTTCAGCCCTATAACGTAGTTACGTGTTAATTGCGAAAACCGCTTGAAACGGGTTAAGAATTAGTAGCCGCTGTCCCGGTGACTACCGAATTTCGATGGTGTTGATCGCCCCGGCGTTAATTATACGGTACGGTCGGTCGCGCGTTCACGGCGAACACCTTGTTTGCCCACTCGCGTCGGCCTTTCGACAACTAAATCGAGACCGTGCGGCACAGTCTTATCACATGTTCCACTTATCCCCTCCCCGCCAACCCCGCGGCGAATTAAGTTCGAGCACAGATAATCGAAACGTCACCGGTGGGAAAGATCCGCTTGTTATCGTTAGCCGCGTCACTCACCCTTCACACTCTTCTTCTTTTTCTTCTTCCGCGATGAATATGTCTAATCTGAAGCGGATAACCAAGAATAGAAACATGTAGAACAGTGGAGCCGATTTCTCTGCCTTCCGTTTGATTTCAGGTATAATTAACTTTACATTTATCACATTTATTTACTCTTTTATTTCGATTATTTTTGAAACGAATAAATTCATAAAATGAATTACGTCCGAAAAGAAATCAAAGGCACGGCAAGTTGATCATCCCATA
Source organism: Augochlora pura (assembly GCF_028453695.1). Taxonomy (NCBI): domain Eukaryota; kingdom Metazoa; phylum Arthropoda; class Insecta; order Hymenoptera; family Halictidae; genus Augochlora; species Augochlora pura. The sequence continues at coordinate 9,209,634 of NC_135781.1, read as the reverse complement.
ATAATCGGTTCCACTACTTTACCCGCTTCAAACAGCTACAAACTGTTCTTCTGCGACTGCATGTCGAGCGACATTAATTAATTGTTACTTATTAAGCGGATTCCAAGAATCTCGTAGAAATATCAAGAATCTGCCATCGGGGAATTCTTCCCAGGAGCAACTCCATCTTCGGCGTGTATAATTGCAAATACGCGCATTCTTAGGTTAGTGGATTGTACGTACGCAACGCGTCAACGTATGGCAAACAATATAACCGCAAACATCCTTGCATGCAAGCTTCGTACACGCTCAGATAAGCGGAACACGAACGTGTAACAACGTGTATCAACATCGTTACATTCGAGCGTCTCTCACACTCGGTCAAACACAATCAGCTCTCTATTAATTTGATTAATGGCAAGCCCATCAGACGAATGAAACAGACTTTATTTACTTTACAGTTACCGCGACTAGAAAAGTAATCGCGCGACACGTGTTGCGATAGAGATCGAACGAAGTTTCAGCAGCCGCGTTCCTCTAATTCTTGTTGCAGTAATTTATGGATAAGATTACAAGCCAGCCCCGTTTTAGTGTGAAGTCATGGATCACAAGTTCCTCCGTACTGTACTCTGCGCTCCGCGTTATTTTTCTATGCGGCCTGGTACACCGGAAAGGAATTCCAGTTACGTTGCGAGAAACATATCGCGCATGTACTATTAATCACGGTACAACACCGATAATATCTTCTTAGTGACGGTGCCGAGGGAAAAAGCGGTTCAGAACTCGAATAAATTAACTGGATCCGCGAGGGACGGGTATTCAACGGGTTCAGTAAGCGTTTTCCGTTTCATCCAGCCGGCTGGATGAATAAGCGGGCCGGCAAGAATGAGCTTGTCCATTATAAAAGTCGGTGTCTTAACCGAGAGTCGAAGCGCCCGGGAAAAAAAAAATTAATACCTTTATATTAATAGACCGACGATAATAGAGAAAGAAGTCGAGAGATGAATTTATTGACGGCATTTTAACAGCGTTTAACCTTAAAACGGGTAATTGCGAGTCTCCGGGGGAGGCGGAACGAGGGAGGAGCTGGAACAGCGGCGGCGCATCGTGACTGCATACAGAATAGACACTCGTTATTCGCGGGAATTATCTTTCGGCGACGTACTTGCTTGAATGACGGCGGAACGGGCTAAAGCATATTGACAGCGAAACAATTTCTCGCTCAGAGGTCGTTAACCACCCCGTCACCGTTTTTACATCGGCTACGACGACGACGACGACGACGACGACGACGACGAGGAGGGTCGATCCGAAAGTGTGCGACGCTGAAAGATTCATCGTCGAGAGCGAAATAACGCGAAAAGAGGCGAGGCGATAGACTAGACGAGAAAGATAGAACTCGAGAGGTCTCCGAAACGGATTCAGTCGTCGAGACTTTTACCAAACTATATACGCGCGGTGAGACGTGTGCATTGCGAAAAGGTCGGTCAGTGACTCGGAGCGTAGTCGAACGGGGATCCACTAGCAAATGGAAATTTCGGCGGCGAGTTTAACCGGTATCCTTCCGTTCGTTCGCGCGATGAATCGACTGCTCCGGCGACGTCCGACGCAAATGAATCGCGAAGCACGATATGATTGTGCTGTCGTAGTCGCCGCCGACCCGGTTGAATACCCTCTGTTCGACCATGCTGTTCGCCCGTCTTCGGCGCGTCTATGTCAATGCAGTCAAGGAAATGAACTACGCAAGGGGACGCATGCGCAGGGGGTCTTTCGCAGCAGCGTAGGACGACGCCAAGGTGAACATTGCAATTTTTAACTGCGATGGCTGACGCGACACAGTACCCTTGTCCGATTGTAGTTAAAAATTGCAATATCTACCCCGGCCTACGCTGCTGCAAAAGACTTTCTGCGCATGCTTCGCCTTACGTTGTTCATTTTCTTGAATGCCCTGGTCTATGTTGCATAGGTATTTTCTACCCTGCATGCCAGAATAGAATCATTCACATCGACGCGACGGCGATCGATTAATTAATACGACTATTCCGAGTAACGTCCGGACTTGGGATAAATTAAATGTCCGCGATAACGAAAACAACGCTCGATAATAATAACCCGCGAGCTAGACTTGTGTGCACGGCATAATAATTCGCGGGACTCGCCGTTGACAGCCTTCGCGTTGATGCTATTTACTGCTACTCTCAAATCACGGCTTAAACCGTGTACTTCAGAATCCTGATTGGTTGGTTTCTAGCGTGCCAAAAGTTCCTAGTACTGCCAATTGAATAATGCAACACCGTCGGATTTTTAATCTGCTTCAATCTTTTTATCATCTGTTCTTCAAGTTGCAATGTTGCACCACTTTAAGAGAAACACAAGTATGAATTTCATTATTTCGTATCTTTATTTGCATATTCCTCTATATTTCGTTTAAAATAAAATTGCCATAGATTTTTAATAAACGTTGCTATTACAAATTTATTAAAAATCTACGAAACAGCGCGATATACGTATTGCGCGAAACAGTGCAAGCGAAAATAATAAATACTTCAGTTCTATTATAAGACAAAACGTCAAAGAACGTTCAAAAAAATGATGTCTAACTCGAATTAGATATTGCATGCTTCGCTAAAATCCTGGAATTTGAAAGATCGTTCACTTAGACGATCTTGCATTCACCCGAACCGGTTCGAACTTTCATGGGGGTCGATTCCGTAGGAAAAGTGTCACGGCGAAGAGATCGCGCGAGTTTGTAGATTAAATAATGTAGTAAATACCGAAAAAAAAGAAGCGAGCGAAGAACTGACGGTGAGTCAGACAGAGAATTTCTGCGAGTTCGTTCCTCCGGGAGGGTGAGTTCTGGCATTGCAGACGTCTGGAGCGGCAAGAATCCCGTGTTTGTTCACGTTACACAGCGCGTCGGTATCGCTCTCGAATCGACGGTAATGGGGTTCGAGAAGGCGGCTGGCGGTAGTACGGTGTGAGCGCGGCAATCCGGAATTCCCTTTTCCACCCTTTTCGCCCTTTGCCCGCCGCCAACCCCTACGGGACTTTCCTCCCAGCGCCGCACTGCTTTCTAAGCTGGTTAGTTTGCTCGCGATAGATTGCGAAAAAGGAGAGATCCCGACGTACGTCTCGCCGATCGAGGGATTATCTCGGTGTAACTTTGGATCGCCACTGAACAGCGATAGTTTGCGGGATTCTGGGATCGTCGAGTGCGCCGCCGAACTGGCCGAACATGTCGCCAGAGACGTACTCGATCCACGAGGTGTTTCGCCCGCGTTCTCGCTCGCTGCCCTTTTAGAAACTCTCATTCTGCTTGAATACGACTCTTTCTTTATGACGGGGGCCGACATTTTTATGGATTATGAATATTTTTGATGGCTAGAATTTCCACTTCGGCACCGCCGCACGCTAATCGTTCTCGGGAATATTCACCCCGAGCGAATACAACCGATGCCCAATTACTTCTGTACACGCACGTAGTTTACGAACACTTATTTCTTCGACGGCTCTCAAGCTTGTATTTTATCGCGCGCAGCCAGGTAATAAAATAAAACTAGCGCCTGCCATTGCTCCATCCGGAAACTTACCGCCTCGAATTAACGACCAGCCTGGAGGACCTGTAGAGATTTCTTCTCGTAAATTTCTCAAAATTGACATTGAACGTCTCTCTCCTCCGTTAATGCGTTGCCATTGGTGCTCTTCTAGAAACGATGAGACTATGAGGCATAAATAAGAAATCAGAATTTTACACAACAATTATTAAAATTATATATTTAGACGTATGTGTATACAAGTTTAAACCGTCCATTTATTTCCTTTTGATTCATTTCCCATAACGTGAAGTCAGCACTCTCTTTTAAGAAAGTCAAATGGTGATACTCCGGATAAAAATGTTTAATTTCTGCATAACTAAATTTAATGCACTAACCCGAGATATGAAATTATGAACGAAGCATAGTCAGTTGAATTACAGACAATATAGTTGAATAAAAAACTGGAGTATCAATTAAGAAAAGGAAAAAGTGACCGTAAAAAAGTGTACAATTTTAACTATGGCGCATAAAGGATATGTCCAATGGACAAAAATGCTCATCGCTTTATGCCACATTTCAACATCATTCCATACAAACACTGTTTACACTCCAAAATTTCACCAGCGATAACTATAGGATCGAAGCAATTTCGGTAGCAAATAAAAAAAACGTCTGTCTATTTCGTCGTGACATTTTCCATTCGAGAAATCTGGGCGCACAGGTTTTGTTTGAGAATGGAGTTCGAATCGACAGACAATGTCTACAATTTCTGTTTTATCCCGTGGACGCGGTTCACGCCGGAGTAGGTACGAACGTCGAGGCCAGTTCCTTCGATTTTGGGAGAAGCAATCAAGCAAGTTCCAAAGCTGCGCTGGCTGCCGTGCATTCGAATCGCCTCCTTCGGATCATTGTTGACAGAGCTGCTACTGTGTCGACGTAATCGTCATAGTTTGCACGGGGAGCCTCCCATGGACCGAGCCGTCTACACTTCAGTCAACTATTCGTAGTTCGGAATCTCCTTGGACGTGTGACGCCGGGGCTAGGATTTCGTGGTTCCTGTGGAGCACGCGGTACACGTAATAGCTGTCGTGCCAGCGCTGCTACACGAAGGCTGCCCGGAATCGAACGAATCCACGCCGGGCTGTTCGCCGGATGTTTGCATGGAAAATTAAGCAGCCGATGGTCCGGAGACAATTGCACCTTCGATGCGAGCTTATTATCCGCGGAACATTGTGCATGACCTTTATCGACGTTACGACAATTAAGATATTTTAGTATGCAGACGCGGATCATAAGACTAGAACGATCAGTTTTCTCACTCAACAGCAGTGGAACTGGTATTCTGCATTTCTAGCCCCAGTCGCACCTCTGACATGATCAACGCAATCGACGAGATTAGAAGAATGTACAAATACAACTGTCAAATGAAAAATCCAAATATGAAATCACACATATAACTATTAATAAATGTATTAAATTAAGAGAAGAAACTTCGCTTTGTAATGTGTCAGAGACGAATACTTTCGCATCTGTCTGCATATATTATTTTAATCTATTAAGAAAGAAACTTATGTCTCTCTACTAATAGCCGCAATTTATTTTTACGAAAAATTAATAAATATTCTGTATTATATTTAATTTTCTTAAATTCGTACGTTATTTTGCTACATATAGATCAATAGAAAGGTTTCACGTACTTTTATTATTGCTTGATACGCAACATGTATTTCTTTCAAATAACTTAGGTCGTTTTACCATAACGATTCCGTTGGAGCTGTATTATTCCTTGGAGAAAGAAGATTTTCAATTTCTCGGCAACATTTTCCAAAGACTACACGTTGCTAGCATATTGAAATTAAATATAAAGTTTCTTCATTATATTCCTCGAAGCGATTCTTTGTTGCGTAGAAAATAACAGTCTTCCAAAGAACAAAATAAATGAGCTACATGAAATGGCAGAAAGCTAGCAGCGCAAAGTAGATTAATAAAATTTAATTAAATAAAGTGAAACGCATCGTTTGTTTTGGAAGGTGCAGTAAAGTTTTCCAAGTGAACTCGATAACTGCCAGGAAGCTTTCTTTTCATTCATTTGTTTTACAATTGTTTTCAATTTAGAAAAGGAGTTCGAAATCAAGAAACCTGGAATTTCAATGAATTAGGAGTAACAATTATTATTCATCGATTTTTGCACGATTAATTTAAATCAAAGGTTACTCGTTGCTGTTATAAACGCATTATTGTGTTGTAAAAGGTGTTATAAACGATTACTTTGCATTACATCGTATATAAAGAGAGTATGTACACAATTTTTTTACACCGATAAATTGCAGCGTTTCAGGAACATGTGGATCACATTGGAAATCTCTATTGTGGTTTTACTTAGTATAACATTGTATTATAGTTGAAGATAGTATTTCATTTTATGCCATTTTCTGACGAGGGTCGTTCCTTGACTTTCAAATGATGGGCATTGTCGCAATACGTGGACAATGTCCCGTCGTACGTATTCACATTGACACAATAGTCTCGTCTACATCTATTATACTATATTTATCTACTATATTTATCCGTATTAAGATTTCTTGTTTTAGATCTCTACTGATATTCCACGGTTTAGAGTTTGTGTCGTGATATTGTTGGAAATAGTCGACAGCTTTAATTGATTCAATTTTGGTGGTGGTGTCTGGAGTATTTTTAATTCCTGCGGAATTGGCTTTCGAGGATCAATTCGATTTATTCTAGTTAGAGTGAAGGAATCTGTTAGCACAAGGAAGTTTAAGTTACGATGGCATAAAGCAATATTTCTCGTATCGTACAGAGCAATACATCCGACCGTAAAAATTGGTGAGTTCGTGCGGTCAATAAACGGTTACTTAATTTCAGTGCAAAATTTATTTTCATCGATTTGCACGGCGTGTCGTTTTCCACATGGATGGCCGTAAATTGAGAGAGCATGCGAACTCCGATCTCTAGACCTAATTAGCAGAGTATAATAAAAAAAATATACACCTCCGGCAGATGGAAACCTTCGGAAGCTAATTCCCAAGAGCAGTGATAAAACGTATCGCGGAGGCGGCTTGCGTCAGAGACGTTTAATTGGAAATTAGCCAGCCTCCGGTTCCGATCGATTTTTGGGCACCGCTGCACGTTACAAACGCAAAAACTCCGTAGCCTACGTATCGGTTACACGCAGCGCCTAGTTTAATTAATATATTTCTCCGTAATCGCGTATCGCGCACATATCTTCCATTTATATCCCCGCAATTCCGCGGAGCTCTGCTCGGCACGTACATATTCCAGCGGGGATATATCGGTACCCACGGCGTTAATTTGCCGCAATAAAATCGACCCGGCATCGAGGCCATGATTCCCTGCCGCAACACAGGGCGTCGGGAGGGTGCTCGAGGGGTCGAGTAGACAGTGCCCGACGTTTTACGTGTACTCGTTCGCTAATTGACCGGCGAAAGTCAGGAAAAGTCGAGTGACGGAGGAAAAGCGAAAGGGAGATCGCGAACGACAGCGAGCAAGGACGGCGCGGCGAAAGAGGCATAACGCGGACGGAGGAAAAGGAGATGAGGTTGAAAGGGTTGGTTGAGGGACGGCGTCGAGCAGAGAACGACGCTCACGTTTCATCCCGAAAAAAGCGTAGGCAGCCGCAATGCGTCGAATAATGCACCGATGAGGAAAAAAAAGAGAGGAGAAAGGGGAAGAAGAGCGAATGTCACGCTCCGCGAACTGCCAGCTCTTTTTACTCGTTGCACGCGAATGCATTCCTGTCAAGCATACCGCGCTCGCGCGCGCGCGCATCCCTCTGTGCACGCGCGTGCATACGTATGTGTGTGTGTTATGTGTTCGAATAAATTTGAATGCGAATGAGTACGATGAAAAAGAGCGCGCGGGGCGGATCGACAGTGAAAGACGGAAGGATAGAGAGAAACGTAGTGAAGGGGAATCAGGGAGGAAGAGGAGGAGGAGGAGGAGAGAAGAGGGGACGGACGATGGATGGAAAAAGGAAGAAATGGGGAAAAAATGCGAGACGTCGAGTGGTTGTTTCTAAAACCGACGTTTCTATCTCTGCCGAAGGAAATTAAAATAAATTGTGGTTGACTAGAAATCGACAGCCGATACCGGCAGCTGTCAATTAGCCGACTGCCCCGACCCACGTCGCAGTTCCCACCCTCTCTCTCGCTCCTTCCCGCTCCTCCTCTCGATTCTATCTTTTAATTGGGAGGACAGTGGATCGGTTGGATTAACCGTCCTCCTGATTTCGAAAGATCAATAAAGCCAGTTCGCCGCGCGTTCCGAAACCGTGCCGGTTCTCCGGGTACCGGTAACCGTTCCCCGGCTCCAGTTCCCTGGAAGATTGCGTCCGGCGTACGTCAATATTTTTCTGTGCCACGAGAAGGAAAGAGAACCGACGAGCAGCGGCGGAGGCAGGTTGGGGAGATGGTAGAGGGGCGGGGGGCGGGATGTATCGTCAACGGTGCTCTCGGGTCGCCCACCCACGCCCACCGACGATTCTTTCTATACAGATTTACGCAACCGAACCGGCACGGTCTGTTGTTCTCTGCTTCCCGACCGAGTCCCGGTCGAGTTTACCCGTTTATCGTTGAACAGCGCACTCGAGACGAGTTCCCCGTTTCGCCTTAAAAGCTGTCGTTCGGTGGAAGGACGTTCGCCCGCGGTTTTAGAATATTTTTCGATTTTCCTTATGCCGAGGTATCGGCGACGAATCGATACGTCCCGTCGTGCAAACTGCACGCGAAGCCGTGCAAAACGGGCGTCAGACCGGCAGAAGGAGAAACACGAGTTGCCGGAAGATGTAATGGTTGTTGCTCGGTTGGACCGGGAACAGGCGCATTTAAATGCAGAAACGGCTGGCGATAAATTAATCGACGACGTGGACCGAGTTAATTGTTCCCTTTGGCGGTAACGAATGGGAGAACAGAGAGTATTATCGTTGGCCGGGAAAAAATATCGTCCGGATAAAACTGGAACGCCGGCTTTATAGAGATATATATTTAATTAGCGACGCTGCCTCTGTCCTCTGCCAGGGGTCGGCTCGTTCTTTTTCCACCGTAAACCCTACTGTTTCACCCGGTCCCATGCACGATAGGGAGTATCGTCCGGCCAGAATAATCCTGCATGTCGCGGACGTGCGTGGGAAGGTATACCTGAACACGTTGTTTCCATTTCGTTCGACAAAATGGCCACTCCCCTCGGTAACACGCCGCCCTTTGATCGGAGGCCTTGTGCACTATGACTTAAGGTGCAGGCTCATGTTTATGAGGCTTGGAACAGCGGCTGAACATGAAGTTTACGCGACATAGGACCCTTCCGCACTCTCCGATCGATTTCACGTGAAAGGAGATCTTCCTTCTCAATTGCATTTTTTCTTGTATATGGCGAGTAAAACTCAACCCTTGTAGAATGCAATAACTTCGTCAAAATTGCACCGTATCAATCAAAGTTTCGAGATATTAAAGCAACTAATTTTCTAGATTGTTTAAATTGATGACAAATGTGATGTTTCCTTAACTTCTTTAGTTTAACTTTTCGGTAACTTATAAATCGATTAATATTGCTACGAGTTACAGATCTCGATGGATCTTTTTCAATAGCAATTGAAAAAAGAAACATTTATTTTCAATTACTATTTTTGAAAACGTGTTTCTATTCATCATCCAGTACATTAGTCAATTTAAAATCTTAAAAAGTTTCAAATAATTCTGTTCAATTTTTAAAAAATTTGCTGTGCGTTAATACGTGCTCGAATATTTACGATACTAACTATAATATATTTAGTGTAATGTCGGTTTTTTAAATGATTATTTAAACGTGTCGGCAGTAGAGCACACAAAAGAATCATGTATTTTTATTTATTTTTTAAAAATGTTTCCTTCTTATACATAATTTTACGTTGCATTTATAGTATATTCGAAAAAAATTACTAGATATCGTATTATAACCGAATTTGAATTGAAACAGCGGATAAACACGAATTTCCAGGGTAGTGAACATATTGGGAAAAGCTCGTTCGGAAAATTCAATACAAAATTCGACACAAAACGCCTTTTCTGAATTACTGAATATCAGATGATTTCCATAGATTGCAAACAGTCTTCAGTCGAAGAATAAATCAACGCGCGAACGTTGAATGAACGCAAATCCGATACTTCATGTAATACGACCTGCGCAGTAAAAATATTGGCGCACGCAATAGCTTTAATCTTTTCCACGATCGTTTATGTATAGTTGCTCGCCAAGGTATTCATACATTTTTCGATGATCGAAAAATCGTCGATATTTAAACTGATATACCCAGGCATCAAATTCCGTTTAAAATATGGGCCGCGGAACTTGTTTAAAAAAAAAAAACGCCAAAGTGTATAATCGAATCGGAACAGGTGAAGAAAAGTTTTCTTACAAATATGTAATATTATTTAGTGATACTACAGTAATAATAGCAAGTAATTACTAAAATTAAATTGGTATTTTGAATATGTAATTTGTTTCTATATAAATCATTTACGGTTCAAGAATTGTTTGTGTTTCTCTAACAAGACCTCGTTTTCTGTGAATTTTGTACTGTAATGATTCCAAAATGTTATTGAATATACGCTATTATTGCTTTAATTAAATTCGAATAACACTTTTGTTTCTTAACTCGAATTCAATCACATAATGATGCTACTATACACACATTTCGCCGTACGGCGGCTTAATACGGTTCACACAGTTTACGCAAATGCGAATTTCGTATGCATTTCGACTTAATATAACTTTTACTGCAACATAATACGCGGAATATTAATATCTTCCCAATATTAACAAACAGCGAGCAAAGTTATCAATACGAAAAAGTCCTTTTAATCAGACGTCAAGTTTTTGATGTGAATGATTAAACGTCACCGGTAAAAAGCATTCGTATGTTCCGCGCACGAATTGTTTGCAGTAATAATAAGCAACGTCGAAGGTAACTCTTTGAAATCAATTAGCGGAAACTTTAGCAAACGGCAGCAATTTTGCTGTTCGCGAAGGGAAATATCAAATATCCATTTGAATGGCTAATGAGAGTGAAAAAGTGAGATGAATGAAATTGTTAAATGACTCGCCCTCTGTATCGATACCATCGAAAAATCCAATTAGCTAGAATTGCTGTTTCTTCGGACGTATCCTGGGAAATATCTTTATAATTCGTAAACGAATTCATTCCATACAGAAATAAATTCTTCTAATGCTAGCTATATTTCGTACACGGAATCTCCTCCGAGATACAAACCGGTTCACATCATCGCGCACGCAACATTTTAAAATAAATATCGCCTTCAATTATTCTACTTGGAATCTCGTTTAAGAAATTAATACACCCGGAAATGCGAGCTTTCATAAAAAGCTGCGCAAACCCATTCAGGTCGGGAAATTAACTGCAGTCGAGAAAGTATCATCTCCGTATTATAAACGTCCCCTATTCCGCGGTGAGTGTGTAGGCTGTGTGGATTCCTAATGAAAGCACTCGATTTCGTATTCATACCAAGGAACCAGTTAAAGCACCCTCTTCTCTCTCTCTCTCTCTCTCTCTCTCTCTCTCACTCTCACTCACCCTCTCGCTTTCGTTCTCTGTCACTCTCTTTCTCTGATCTCGCATCGGATCATCATCAGCGTGCCCATGAAGTTGGTAGGTCTCAGAAGCCGACTTCTCGCAGGTCCTAATTTGCCTCAAAGAAACCCGTTCGTTCCGAGACCAGTGATTGGTAACCGATTCACAGCCAGCGTGTTATAGTATCTCTCGATTAAGTCCGGGGCCGACTATCATTTGCATATACGCAAGATAAGAGGCGCACGCACCGCCTCTCTCTCTCTCTCTCTCTATCTCTCCCTCTCTATCTCTGCTTGCATAATCCCCGAGCTTCCAGTCCTCGAATATTGCACTTCCGACATTTTTTTCTCTGAATTTTTTCGCTGGATGGTCTCTCGGAATATTTTGGCCTCTTTCTTCGTGGAATTTTATTGACCCTCCGAATTGCTTACAACTTTTATTATACTCTGTAAAGTATAAAAATTAATTGATTTTATTCTGTCTCGACAAATAGGTTATGTCCTTAGGTTATGACAGTCTTCGTATAATCTGGACAATTTCTTATGTTCTTCTATTGTAAAATGACTCTGCTTGGACATCCATTAAATTCTGTTACGTTTTATAATTTTATAGTGAAGGTGTACACAAAGTACCATAATTACTAAAACTTTGAAATTAGTTACTTATTTAGTTGCAGGCGAAAGAGTCGAAGTTGAGACTCAAAATTGGCTCAAACTATTTAGGGTTATTGGAGATGTTGCTAGGTTTAATTTACGAACTAATGTACCTTGAGAAATTTAATTTTCGTTCAAAATATGATGCGACGGCGATCACTGAAAATTGCAAAAATAATTAGATTTTTGAACAGATTACAATTAGTCAGAAAAATATTCAATTTTAATGACTGTATCAGAATATATGCAACTGATAAACTCACGAAGCGTATAATACATTTTTCGTATCTCTTCTTTTTCAGACTTGAACAATTAAGTCGCGTTGTTTTCATTTGTGTCTGCGATTCCAATATCCGTTTCCACTTTTTATACGCTGCAGATTTTTTACTTTTTTTTCACGATCGTCGAGTTGCAGTTTATTTTGGATGGGATTCAAATGGAAAACACAATGCTAATAGTTACATGAAAAATATGAAACTGAAACCAAAGAAGACGGAATTACGATATAATGATTATAATTTGTTACAATTGGCCACAAAAATAATGTTAATATTTGAAACTTTTACGATTTGTTTCAAATACTCGATGCACATAAACGATGCGTCTACGAGATAAATCACGACATCCATAACGCCAATAAAACACGAGTATCGTGCAAATAAAAACTGAATTTTTTCGTAACTTCAAATGTGAACCCACTTTTCTAAAAATACGGATGAGTTATATTTTTATATGTTGGTGTACAAATTTAGAGTATTTCTACAGATTGATTTCTGATATTAATTTCATAGGAATAAGATTGTCTCCTTCTAATAATTAATCTGCATGGTAAAGAGGATGTTCAAAAGTGTAGCAAAATTTTTTTCCAATTTTTTCTGATATGCAATCACCTATTAAATCAGCTTCCCAACATCTTGGAAATTCTCTGACACGACACACGTCTTGAAGCAACGTGAATGCATTGTCTTTTACGTATATCGATCTTTCCTAACAGTTTATGCAATACTCGCATCCTTGACAAACTTTAATCCCTCACCCCTTCCGAGCAGTTGACGTAATCTATTAGAACATTGCGCAACGAATGTCAATACCGTTTACTCACGCCTCATTTCAGCCATTATTATTAATAACTGACTGCTATCGCACGATCTCGCGTAGATAAGGAACAACAGAATAGAAAATCCTGTCAATAATAGACCGGCACTCGTAACAACGGGAATGGAATTCTGAATGTAAAAGCGCGGAGCTTATTTCCCGGCGAAATAACAAGGTAAAAGATTCGAAAACTCGGCGACTCGTGTAGCACACTCGAAACAAGGTTCCGCTGGAGTCGAAAATGGCGATCGCCGAGCTCGATAGGGACACGGAATTCATAAGACGACCCTGGTCCGTATCTGGCACATGAGCCACCAAGAAGAATGCTGCGAACGGTCGTCGAAACGGAATCACGGTCGCCTCCAGCGGCGCAGAAAACTCTAGGCTCGTCGGTACCAGTCAAACACACGTATTCTCGAGGAGATCCAGTTCGGTTGGCTGGCTGGCACGTTATAAGTTAGGGGACGAACGGGTCGCCGAGCAGTCGTCAGCCAATATTTTCGAGGCTCGCGACCGGCCAACGCCGCGGCACGGATACGGCGAATTAATCGGGTTCGTGGAAGCGTCGCCGAGGTCGCCGGCAACTTCCTCTTGCCAGGAGATAAATTATTTGATCCCCGGACAAGTTTAATGGCTAGTCGGAATTTTTCGTCTGGATAAGCCCCGGAGCGATCCGGTTGTAATTTCGATGGCCAATTGAAATTTTCGAGCGCTGTAATTCGCCGGCACGGCTGGAGAGGGATCGATATCATCCGCTAACGAGTTCAATGGAAAGTACCCGGTGCTCTCAAGATTTTTGTAACGCGATTTCCGCGTCTCAAAGCGCACTTCCCTCTCGAAAAAAATTCGGAGCGATGCACGACAAACTGAATTCCTCGTGCGCGCGTCGCAGAGGATATCGGAGCAGAGATCTCCCGAGAAATCAAAATACATTACAGATACGTGGAGACCGAGAAGTGTTCGAACGGGGCCACGTTAGAAGACAAAGCAGTAGAGGAGAAGGATGGAGAGGAAGATTTCTCAAAAGAGTCCGTTAGACCGGCTTCATTCGCAAAACCCGCGATGAGCTCACGTCCCATCGGTTTCCTTAGCTCTGTATACAACAAAGACTCTTGTCCTGTTTGAACAGACTCACCCCCGCCGAACTATTTCCTGCGCTGGAACCTGCCGGCGGGTTTGCCGTTGCCGTTGCTGCTGCCGTTGCCGCTGCCGCTGCCGCGCGGGAAACGTAGCAGTATACATCAGCGGGCTGATTTCGACCAGCCGATAGGTATCCGAAATTAGAAAATACCGGCACGCTCCGACCGGAAACAATTATTTCGCACCAAAGTCTCATGAAGTACGTGCGATGACTCGGAAACCCAACTTGGCCTCGGCCCCCGACTCCGGCATTGCGACCCGTGGACGAAATACCTTCGTATATCTCCCGTACGGTTTTCTTCCTGTTTCCCTCGTATCTTGGATAACTCAAAGGCCGCCGTGCGCTCTGAAATATTTACAAATTCTTTTGGCTCCGCTTCGCGGAACTTTCCTCGCTGGGTCAAGACAATACTCTCTCTCTCTCTCTCTTTCTCTCTCTTACCCGACTCCGTATCTCTACGTGTGCGCGCGTGTGTGTGTGTGTTTGTGTGTGCTCTCGCCTCCTCGCTCGGGTGTGATTCTTTCAACGCGCGCAACAAGACAGATTAAGAACTTGACCGAGCGCGAAGGATATTTTTAGAAATCCCGTATGTTGGTCCATTTGGAACTCGAAGCGCAACTGTCGACGCGATTCCGGCGTACTAGAAATGCAACCGCGTCCCACTCCCTCGGTCTCTCAATGGCGGTGTGCACGGTTGCTCGGGACTTGCCAGTCTCCTCGGTCGCTTTGGTGCTTCAAACTTTCCTGCAAACTCCACTGATGCTCCACTCTCCGACCGTCTTTAAGTATATTCCCTCCTCGCATGCATGTTGCCGCTGATGCGGTCCGACACTTGCCCCATGTTCTGATACTTTATTTTCCTGTTACGTTAATCAGACATGATAATTGCGAACCGTGTCTTATCGCTAGACTGCGGATCGTTATGCAAATTTCCCTCCGACGGATAAAAGATTACATTTTGTCTGACGAGAAAATAAAATGCCGTCTGATCTTGTTACGTTATGCATTTTCTTACGTTTTAGAAATCTGAACGTGCTATAAACGTATAAAGATCCGAAGTCTATTTATCATCTCTGACCTGCATTCAACTCGAAACATTTGATCTGTGGTGAAATAATAGAGATTGGAAGAAATCTTAATTTTTTACAGTGTCTTGTAATTTTTTAATTTGATTTTATTTTACTTTCAGTCTAGTGAAAGTGTTATTGTGTTTCTCCTTCGTAATCAAGAGAATTATGGATTAAAGTAAAGTCACGATCATGTTTACCCCTACAAAATATTTAGGCCATACAGAAGCTCTTTATGCCATAATTTAAGTTCTTCCTCAACATTTAAGTTCTTTGAACTCTAGAACACAAAAAATAACGAGATTGTATCGTCCTTTAAAAATAGCAGAGACACATTTTTTATAATACCGCGCATTAATTATTACAAAATACGCCTGAATAATTCTAAACGTCCAAAAAAGCATTTTCACTCCCTCGATAATTTAAATTGTTTCCAATGAATGAAAAATAAGTACGAAATATTTCCAACCAGAAGAGAAGCGATTGCCTCATCTGAAATGCAATAAAACTGAGTTTCCCTTCTACATCCTTCAACATTGGAAATGATCCAGGGAACAGTCTAAAGCCTAAAGTATCCGAGAAATGTATTCTCTAACATGAATCAAACTCGCTCAATTTTTCATACGGCTGAATGAAAGTTTCCAGCAAATCGTTAATAAATCTGGATCGCTGGATAAACTTGAGCCAGCGCGCAGTCATCTTTCAGGCAAAGAGATTCTGGTTCCGCCTCGGCGGAGTTATTGCAGGTCGCTTAATCACCGCGTGAATGATAATTGGCCGCTGTCGAGACTGCAACATCACGACAGCGTCTAAATAGAAAATTTTCCATAGGCAGGCCGCGGGGATTAATGAGCAGCCCCGTACGAATTCAATAAGCGGGGTAGACAAGGTCTCGGTTCGGGTGGCGTGAGCAAGCCACGCGGCGGGGTTCCGTAAAATATAGCGGATCCCTGGTCGGTCGGCTCTAATGGTAATCTCAAATATACGATCTTCGTGCGAACTTTTCTTTTTCACGGGGGCGGTTTACGTAACGGGGAGACGCGGCGCGCGGTCCTCGGTTTATTTTAATAGGAGCGAGCCGCTTGGACTCGAAACTTTCATCGATAACATTGCCGGTTCTACCGGGACGGTTATAAAGTAGTTAAGTCCACGCGTGTGATTTATGACCGACGCAAGAGATCTCGTTTCGTTTCGCCGTTTTCACTCCTGCCCGTTTCGCGGACTTTTGTCGTTTCCTGTTTCTCGGAGGGAGCATCTCGCGAGAATTGCACGCGTCGCTGATTACGCAGCCGTTTTTATTTGGTAGCCGGAATAGATTATCAATCATTAAGCAATCTTCGCCGGCGCTCGCGAAATCGTCGACGTATGCCTCCGCGAACCGACGCCATCAATCTTCGACCGGGCTGACCGAATAAAAATGTTTACCGTGCGTTGCTGGGCGGCGCATACGAGTTAGGTTGCATTCGTACTAATGTTTGCATTAATATGAATTGTATAATCACGGTGTCCTGGAATAAATATTTGTTTTTATTTTCAGGCTATTTCACTAACTATTAAATTCGCGTAATTTTGTGAATTATAATACAGAAATGCTTTTTATTTAATGTTCGCAATGCTCAATTTAAGCTAGAATAACTTTTCCCTCCTGCATTCTGTCTGACAAGTCACGGATCGACAATTAAATGTTTCGATATTGTCAAAAGATGCATTACGCGGCTCTGTAAATTCGAGGCGGGAATACACGCAAATTAAACCGCATTTATGAAAGTCACGGCTCGATTTGCGCTGCTTTCATTCAATGTCAGGACGATGAATGTTACATTTTTGAAAGCAAAGCATTGACGGTGCTTGCTGTTCAGGAACGTTTGTTAATATTATCTCGCTGAACCATTAATGCTGTCGAGAAACGAATTTAAACGACAGTATATAGTTTATAAGAAACATTAATTTTATATCGTAAAGAATAGGGACTGTCTTCGACTGGATTGGCGTTAGAAGAGTTGGCCGAGCGACCACTTAGTGAAACAGCTCGACGTACCGTCAGCCACACGCTCGCGCTCTCGGTATACCAGCAGGTTCGCATTTTCGAGCTCACGGAGCCGGTTCAATCGATGTTAATCGCGTACGGTTCAATTTGTTGGGCGCGACGAAGGGCGTGCGCGGGGTCGCGGAGGTTTTCGTGCGGCTCGATAAGAATCATTTCGATTAATAACTGACTCGAATGACGACTCTGTCGCAGATCGCGTGATAAATATTCATTCGGCTCGCGCACCGTAGTTTCACGCTCCCTTTCCACTTTCCGTCTTCCCTCGGTTGTTTTACGCGGCGGGCGTGACCGTCGAAGTCAATGGGAATCGTTACATCAACGGATTAATTAAGTTTTTCTTTTCCTTCGGGAACCGTTCTCGGAATCTACCTAAAGATTTTCCGGTCCGCGAGCGGCGAGGCAACCTGTCCACGCGGAATACATTTTGGCAGCGCATACACTCTCGAGTGTTCTGCTACGCCGTCTCTGCCCGGATCTCTGTTCGTTAGAGAATCCCTTTTCTTCTCCTCTTTTTCTTTTGTTCCGCCGGATCCCGGCGTTTCTCGTTCAAAGTCTCAATTCCCAATGCCTCGGCCCTCATGACTTATTCATAACGCTGCCAAACATCTCCGCGGGTTACATGATACGTTAAGTATTTGCAAATATTCATCATGACCCCCCCCCCCCCCTTCCGTCCTTCTTCCACCTGCATCGCCGAGGGGTCGGCAGTCGGATTCTGCAAACTCCGGAAGCATCCGGCTCACGTTTGTTACGCGGCCATTCAGGAAAGCAAATTATCTATCCGGCGCACATCAAAGCCGTTCCGAGGCACTGGGGCATAGAACAGAGACGGCCGGAGAACGAAAGAGAAAGGGGGAAGATGACGGGAGCGCATCTACGAGGATCAATTAAATATTCAACGACGTCGTACTCGAGCTCGCGACCTAGAAACCTGCAATCGACGTGACTGTCACGCAACTGGCTACACCGAAACAACTCATTGTGCTACTCCTCTCGGACGTTTTTAACGACTTTATAGACGACGATCCTTGTACGTGCCAATTAATCCGAATCTTTTATTTAGGAATTTTGTTCATTTCTCAGTCGTTTCAAATGTTCCACGGATACATTTCTCTACTCGCATTTTGAGGTTGCTAGATAGGTTAGGTTAGCATTTAGCTGCTATATAAGGTTAGGTTAGCATTTAGTTGCTATATAAGTTCAGATTAGCATTTAGTTGCTAAATATGTTTTAAAGCAGGCTAGCCAGTAAAATGGATTTTCAATTTATGAATCTATTATAAAAAGAAACGCGTAACGAGGTTTTTTACACAATTTTCAGATTTGTTTTATTTTTGTTTACAATCAGATTCATTTGAAATTGTGAAACACCATTTTTCTTGGATAATTACACTATTCGTGCTGTCCTCTGACACAACTACCTGAAATGTACATATATTCAATCAATTTATTACGTAGTAATTGCAATGATATTTTTTCATCTTTCCCATTACTCACTCCCCTCCATTTTCCCGCGGTAGTTCACAACAGTTATGTGTTACTTCCCATACATGTTTGGATAAGATAGAAATTGAGAATACTTATTTAGAACAATGAAGATATATTTCGTAGCGTTTACCAAAAAAGAGTCCGTATCACTGTGAAGGCTACAGTTATTTTTACCATCACTCTAGAGATCGCTTGACACATCTGAACTCTTTTCTGCTAAAAGTTCCTTATCCCATCTACTTTTTTAAAGAACTTCTATATTCAAGCACGTGTATAATTAGACTATGGATTTTATGCGCTGATAAAAAAAGTGAGTCCATTAAATTTGAAACAGTGAAATTAAAAGATTAAAAATTACAATTAAAAGAAGTTAAGAATACCATGACACTATTTTCGATTTAGTGGAATTATTAGTAGAACAAAAATATTTTTCTATTATTACCGTTATAAAGATCCGCAGACTATTCAAACCATTAACATTTAAGCTCGAACAGAATGTGACCAAACCGATAAATTGCCCAAAGCCATCGAAGATCAGAACAGACTCAGACACGAGAAAAGGGGAGAGAGAGAAAGAGAGAGAGAGAGAGAGAGAGAGAGAGAGAGAGGATGAAAACCGCGAAACACCGGTAACCTAGTGCACCCGTTTGAACGACGTCGAGCGAGTCGCTTAAAGCACCTTTTTGCCGGGAGATCGACCCCCGAGGACCCAGGCTTATTTTTAATTACCTTCACGATAGAGTGGAAGGACAGCGTGGGGGAGGGGGAGGGGAGGAACGGCGAAAAATGGTAGGTCCGAAACAGTGCGGTGAGGCGCAGCGCTGCGAGGCAACCGTAATCTTCCGAAAGTCCACGAATTACGTTTTT
Organism: Augochlora pura; assembly: GCF_028453695.1. Taxonomy (NCBI): domain Eukaryota; kingdom Metazoa; phylum Arthropoda; class Insecta; order Hymenoptera; family Halictidae; genus Augochlora; species Augochlora pura. The sequence goes on along the minus strand of NC_135781.1, from coordinate 9,190,162 downwards.
TAATTCCCGCAGCCCGGCCGATTACGTCGGAAGATACTACCGGCGTATCTGCTTTAATTTTTATTCGCATTTCCCGCGGGAGGCTACCCGACTAACGGCGTGTCGGCGAATCTCCGCGGTTCGTGCCGCGGAAACAAGCATTATTTCACGGACAGCCTTCCCCGCTTCTATTTGTCTCGGAGTCGCGCCGCATTGTTCTCCGCTTCGCTCCGTTGTACGGTGATTCAGTTGCGCGCGCGCGCGCGCGTCGATACTTCAAAGGATTAATTCGAGGCACAATGGGAGAAAGAAATGTTCTGCGGACGGAGGTTGCGCGAAATCCAGTTCGCAGATTGAGTTACGAGTAATCCAATGGTCAATGCGAGTTTCATTTCTCCGTTATTGCCGCTCCTTTGTCGACGGCAGGAGAATATTGGCTAATTTTCTAATTCAATGACGCTTGTTACTTCGGGCCACTGGAAACGGCAGAATGTGTGCGCACTTTATTAAAACGATAAATCTGCGAACCGAGAAATATTCTTTTGAAATAACGCGCGAATTTCCAGCCTCCGCATTTTATTGCTTGTTTTCCAGTGGCAAATGAATAAAAACATCGGCACATTGTAAATTTAATCGATGTCGACGATAAAAAAAAATAAATATATATAGATATATGTATGTTCTCGATGGTAAATACGCATGAAATAAAATTACGGCATCAGGATAAAATATGCGCATAGTCATAGGTATTTTCGCGAACGAGTTTTGTCGAAATTCGGAAAAACGCTTTTTGTTGCTGTCGCGACTGGGGATAATTTGAGTGTGCCGTTTTCGGTACTTTTTCTTTTTTTCAATACCCACGGGCGATGTTAAAATTGTTGCGATTCGCGTGATACGTTTTCCGATTCGCTAAAGTACGCGTACACAGAAAAACGTGTAAGCAATGGTTAACACAAGGTGCTAAATCGAACCAGTCAAATTATACAGAACGAACGATTAGGTTTTTGTACAAATTGTAAAGAATTTTATCTAAACAAAATTACTTTAACATGATTGATTTAACACGCGTCTCTCATTTGTCAAATTAAATTATCATAAAAATTAAGAGACCAACACTTTCTTTTCTTATTTTAATGAAAACAAAGAGAAAGATATTTGCACAACACATACATACAATACATAGATACATATACTTTGTGTTAAAAAAAGTAAAAGTAACAATATACTCTGAATACATACTCCATAATATAGTTCGAAACAAGAAAATTATATCAAAGTGGTGGAGAGATAAAAAGTGAAGGTATATTTTTATGCGAGCTTAGAACAGCTTAATCCCGACCATACCATAAACGCAACTCACAGATGCTCCCCTTAAGCCCGAATAAGATGCGCAGGTGCTCTGATTCTCTTACTCGATCAAGTCGAGTATCGTCCAACAAATTTTCGTCGAAAGTAATCAGATTGCTGTAGCACGGAGGATAGCGCGAAATATTTGTGTAGAACTTCGCAGTCCTTGATACGTTCACGAAGAGACAGACACCTAACTTAGAACAACTGAGCTACTGTTGACAGGGGTCTCGCCCCCCCCCGTTGGATGCGAACGTTAAAATTTCCGGTACCTACATCGAAATTCCGGATTCGGGGCTCAGAGTCTGGCTTTTCGTCCTTCCGAGATTGTAAACAGTATAATAATGACCGTTCTTATTACCATCCGGCAACGGAGTCTCGCGAAAACTTGCCGTGATTCGGCCCGTAGTTTCGGAAGCAGTTCTAATTAGCAATGCTAACGAAAGTTGGCGAAATAATGAACGTCAGAATCCGTATCAAATTAAGTAATGTCGGGTGCGTCGACGCGTTATGAATGTCGTCGCGTCCGCAGGGATTTTCGTCGAGACCTCCTTTGGAACATCGGGGTCCCGGTGGTTTCTTCTTTTTTTTTTTTTTTCTTTTCCACGTTCCTCCCCTCGACTCTTTCAATTCTGGCTGGTTTCTCAGGCGGAACATCGGTCGTCGCGCCGGGACGAACAAGAAACTAATAGCAGTGGCTGCTAAGCAAAATTGTGCGCGGTATTACCTTCTTGAAAAGGTGTGCTGATTAAGAGCCGCCCTCGACCTACTTAGCTTCTTTCCGAGCGAATAAAATAATCGTGAAATTAAACTCGCAACGACCGGGCTATTTGAAAGTTAAATCCTAGGCGGCCGTTCAACGGGAACCAGAAGGGCAATCGTGTTAACGGTGGCAAACGGTCCGTTTCCTCTCCTCTGTGTCTCCGGGGCGCTGCTTTCGACCTTTCTCGTTGATTTTCTACGTTTACGCAGACCTGTTCTTTCATTCGGAATTTCGCATGATTAACTACAGGCCACAACGATGTCGTTCCACGTCGACGAATACAGACCCTCGCTACGTTGTTCAGTTTTCATTAAATCCATGGTATTTAATTCTTTGCTTTCGGATGTACTGTTCACAGGTGATACATTTAACAAATTTATTAGGAATGAGATGAAAGAATAATTTTAATGACGACTCGTGTAATCTATTCCTTTTGACATTTTTGTGTTTGGCTACACATCAAATTCCACTAGAGCTCAGTAAATTTAAATGTCCCTTTTACAAAATGATTGTGATGAAATTTTCAGCATTTATATATGTTATGATATCTATAAAATGTATTTTTTAAATTTTCGTAATGGGCTCAGATAAAAATGTTGGAAAAAACATAATTTCTTATTTCTTTTATAATGTCAACAAACTAAAATGTTTAAAAATACTTCTTTAATCATTGTCTAGTAAACTAATTTCTCTAATATCCCAAAAATCTTTAGATCGCTTGACTAAGTTATAAAAAAATTATTCCATTTTAAAAGGTGTACGACTACTTCCTATAACCACTGTATAATTTCAACCAAGTTATAGGACAATAATTCATGATGGAACAATAATTATTTTTTATCAAAATAATAAAATCGAGATAAAAATCTGTCAAAATGTTTTAACTTTTCCATTATGTCAGAGACAAGGTATCTACGAACAAATTTTTACGCTTTAATCTCGATTCTCGACTCTCGATGATCTCTTTTTATTCGCCGCACGAAGGTCTTACGAAAAGTCGTACACACGCGCACGTGTCCGTAATATATGATACCGCGACGTCCTCGGACTCCGGAAGGATAACAAAGTTTCCCAAATGGGTTTGAGTGCACGCGTCTCGTTGGCCGTGCCTTTGTTCGCATAAATAAATATCGTATGGAGAATAGAAGCGCCTAGCCATCTTCTATAATGGACGCTATTTATCCCGTGACTCTTCAAACTTCCTGTAATAGGCTGGTCCTTTCAGCCCGTTCCTCGGGCTTTTTGTCCTGCCGTCATTTTTTGCCATCGCGGCGGCGTCGTCGTCGTCGTCGTCGTCGTCGTCGTCTCGAGGGGATGTGTTAATCTATTACGTCGCGGCAGGATTAGTCGTCCCACCAGCCCATTGGCTTCCTGTTATCCCATCTTCTTCAATTAATACGGGGATAGGGCGTGGGGAATCGGCGGAAAAACAATCGACGTATCCCGGCAAAACCGTTCTCCCCCAACCTAACCGCAAATTAAGATCGAATCACGACGACGCTCCGTTTCTAAACCTATTCAGGGTTTTTGCCGCGGCGCAAATTGTTTCGGATTTTTTCGCTGTCTACAACCGCGAGCAGAACGGAAATATTCTTCGATAATCCAGCATCGCCTCTGACCGATGGCACGCGAAATTATCGAGTACGCTCGCAAGGCAATTGCTCGAACGTGGGGGATTTTGATAAGCATTAATGAGAGAACCGTCTCAACTGAAGTATCGAGCGGCGTTTGGTTTATTTTTGAAAACTGTTTTTGGAATCGATAAACGTGAAATCCCCGTCGCTTCGGTAGCGATAAGAACATTCCGAAGATAGAACGTGACATCGCGAAAATATTTTCGGCTTTATAATAGAATCATGATCTGCAATCTGAACTGCAAGCGTTCGAGGCATTACTGTTCATTAAATCCTAATATGTTAAAATTGTCATATCGAGAGACTAGTTAGAATAGTTAGAAAACAAACGACTAGATATTACCAACTTCAAAAACAAGGGTTATATTCAAAACTATGAGCGGTATATCAATTTTCGTCCGGATTCCAACAACAATACGCTAATTATAATCCTCTGCATTCCAGCTAACTTCAGTGCGTAACTTAACATCAACTGCAAGGCATTTTTATAGTACCCCTGGTTGACGTCAATAAACCTTATTACACGAAATAAAAGACATCCATGAATACTTACGTTTGTACTTTTATTTTATACTCGTTATCTTAACTATTATAGCTGTCGCGATAACTATGGGTTGGCTGCTGTGGTACAAAATACGTGTTATTATGTCTCCGCAGCGACGTCTATGGAGTGCAAAGGGGTTAAAGAACGCTTATCGACGTATCCAACCTATGATCTTTTTATTGCTTTTAATAATTTACATACTTCGTAACGTGTATCCTTTGCGTATTATTATTTTGTATTGTGTATGTAAATTAGCGTCTTTCTTCGGTGTAAGAAGCAGTGTCCGCAGTTACCTTTTTGTCTAATTAATTTAAAGACTCGTTTTCGCCAGCAATAAAATAAATCTAAAAATTCTCATTTATCAATCTTTAGAATTTTTTAACAAAATCTTCCTTTTTAGCATGGCGAATAAACTCAAAACGAATGTAAACTCAAAAACCGAGTTAAATAACTGAAAAATTAAAATAATGTTCACTGTTTTTTTATTATCGTAAAATTGTTCGTTCGGAATTCGATCAATGGAGAAAATTATTCCAGCGTCTTTGTACAAAGCAATTTTACAACGCGATAATACTCCATCGCAGACGTCAATTTCGATATACGAATTTTTTGTCGAAGACTCAATAAACGTCATCAATCAAACGCTGTATTCATCGGATATGTGGTGAATTTTTTCTATTCCGTAAACGCAAATTAACATTATAGGGAAGATAGATGTCGCCTGAAGCCATAAAAGAGAATTCGCAGAAAAAGCTGTTCAGCGTTTGAAAAATGTTTCGCGAACTAAGAGAAACGTTGGCGTACGCGTAGCGCCTCGCAGGACCTATTCGAACGGCGACAAAATAAATTGATGAATTATTCAGTAGTTTGTGTTTCATTTATAAATTGCAGGTGCTTTTTGCATAATGTATACACGCAGAAAGTAGAATCCGTGTTATTACTCCGACTACGCGGTCGCAGCGGATCTTTAAATCAACCGCGATTCGTCACGTCACGTCTACGAGCGCAAATAGTGCTCGCCCGACGGCGGATCGAGAGTCTTCTTTGAGCTAACAATCCGTGTTTTCACGATCCAATCGTTCGCTCGAACATGATTATCAGTACCCTAACTATCTCACTTATCGATTTAACGATGTTATTGTTCGATCGACGATTGTTAGAACATCGACGTGACCGTGAAATCGTTCTTGGTCCTCCGCCATTCACCCAATTTATTGGCCGGGCACCCGATTTGTTATCCAACTTATCGAACAATCTTGGAAACAGATGCAGTCGGCGATCGATCGATCGATCGATCGATCGCTCGCGGGAAGCATGCGATCTGTAGTTCTCCAATTTATTTGTAGCATTAATTAAGTAATAATTAGCGACGCTTTAATGGCCGAGCTTTGACTGCGTTCAATTGAATGGAAAGAGTAATTTGGAACGTGAACTTCAGATAAGTACGATAATTGCTTGCCAGACTGTGATAGTAGGACTCGTACTCTTTCAGATCGAGGAAAAAGAAGCTTTCATTCGGACGACGAGCATTATTAGGAGGGGATGTAACTATTTATGACCCCTCCTTTCATGCATGTCCCGCTGAAGTTAAGATTACGTCCTTAGTTAATGTTTCGTGCAGGAAATTAGGCATGCGGAGCGAGCCGCGGATAAATTAAAAGCTTTAGAATCCTCTGCATTACGCTAATGAATTCTCGAATGTCGTAACGTGACGCTTACATACGGATGTTCTCATGGAAATTCTAGTGATACTCGGAAAATTGAATGGGACTTATATACAGCCCAAATTTCGTGCAGTGAGAGATTAACGAGATTTCAAGTACTCGTCGCCAGTTGCATAGAGCACGACAGCGCAAGACGATACTAACGTGGAGATAAAACAGAGTACTCGACATTATCTTCTGTTTATTTTCCCTCCAGAGGATAGTAAACAAATAAATATATTATTTCGTTATGGAATTAAATATAAAACAAGTTCAAATTAATGTTAAAATAGTCAATTGGAGATCTTTCTGCAGTTTTTGCGAAGTAGTCACAAACATTCGTTATACAATAGTATGTTTCCATTTAACTCGACACTGGAAAACTCGACCACTCTTAATTACAAACGGTAAATTTGGTTCAAAGAATACTAACTTTTATGCAGCAGAATAACAGTTACTGTCCGACAAAAACTTTTTCCCATATTCCCGAAAAAGTAAACATTTTCTATTTTCTTAGAACAGAAAAGTTAAAAGTCGGAAAATAAATGATACATTAGAACTAATTGAAAATTGTGTAATATCAGGGGTTCTATTTTTATCTACTTATCTATTTTTATCGTAGGAATCTTTTAGTCGCAGGATAGGGTATTTCTTTTGTTCCCACGGAATAACTTATAAGAACGAGACCTTTCACAAAAACCTTAAGCTATAAGTAACGAAATTCTTTTTAACCAGCAGCCTGCTTTAAATCGAGCTTCCGTCGTCGTCCAATCTCTGCATGATATAAGGAGCTTAGGCAAGGAAATGGGAACAGATGTTTAAGTTTAGATATCCGTTTACAGATGTGATTGTAACAGTTCGGGTCGGAGGGTCCGGGACGTCGTACGGCTATCCCTTCGAACCGGAGCATGTAATTAATCGAAGATTAATCGAATTACCGCGTATTGCTGTGGCCTTAGTGGCCGGACTGAGCATGCGATCGAAACGTCAATCGCAGAAAGGACATCGAGCCGGCTGGATCGTCGTTAATCGGTGGCTGGTTTATGCATCGATTACGTCCTCGATACAACGCGACGTGGCGTCGCGCGCCCCGTCGTCGGCGACGGTCAACAGATCAAATAGATTGAATCAATGGGTTCGGTGAGCTGGAACCAAGAGTTGCCCAAGATAAAGTAATTTAGAACGCTAATGGAGGTTCGGATCCTAATAGCTAAAGATACCATCGCGTCGTTTTCAATCCGGTATTAGTGCTGCCTCGGTCCAATCGCGATTCAGTCCCGGGCCGATCTCGGTTCGGATATCCTGTCATAGTTGTATGCAATTTTATCTGAGGATGTCGCACCAGATATTAACCATTAGACGTAACCACCAAGACATTTGCTGTTGAAGCTATTTTAATACGTTTCCCGATCTACTGCATTTCCATTTTATATAATTTATGCACACAAAATTGTACCTATCGGCAAGTACAATACTTGCAGTTTTAACAGCTTTTTAATAATATAAACCAATTTGATAACGTAAAGACTATTTGCAAAAATGGTAGAGCAATCTTTAGTATCAAAAAGTGGCTCGCAGAGATAGTGATGTATAATGAGTATTTCGAAAATGTTTATTAAACCTGTTTTTAGATTTTATATATTTTGTAAATCGAGTAAAAATTTCCCGATAAAGAAATGATCTGAAAACGATTGTCCAATATCGGAAAATTCAAATAGCAGCGCCGGCGTGAACGTATTAAGTTAGTAATGGCACTTTTGAATTACCCCAATTTAATTAATTTGTAAGTGGATGATTACTGGAGCATACAATTCTTCATTATGCATAACACTTTTGAATATGATAAAACGTTGAATTACGTTATGCGAGTCATGTGATTCCTTTTAGTTTATCGTAGCTATTTCATTCAGGAGCGTTATATAAAAGTTTGACACGGTTATTTTCCGAACTTTTTCAACCCCTGGCATTTTAGCGTTAATAGAATAACGAATCCCTCGCTGTGATAATGGAGTGTAGGCGGGCGGCCCACGGTAATAGAAATAGTCGACCAGCCGTAGTAACGAGCGGTGCGGGGCCGTTTAAACACCGGGCAAAATAACGCCGGACGTGTAATAATTCTATTCCGCGCAGAAGTATTTCATATTTCCGGACCCGGATAAGGCGGAAACAGTATTCAGCCGGCCGGCTACTGTACGCCGCGTCTCCGCTTCCCCCCCCCCCCCCCGGTCCCGTCCCGTCCCGCCGCCACCGCTATCTCGTTTCGCAAGGCGCCCTGTTAAATTTTCATTCCGCTAAAAGAATTACTCGCGACGAGACGCGGCAGTGTTTCCATTCATCTCCGCATTTATTAAAATCACGGTAAAGACGCTGTAATTATCTCGAGACAGTTTCCTCGGGGCTACACAAAAACCCGCACGTCCGCCGTCCCCTCCTCGAACAGTCGCGACGCGTCCGCCGGCCGCGCTAACCTTTTTTCTATTCCTACACGCGTACACGTTCGCTTCGTGCGCACGGTAATCTCGCATGAATCATTTTCCCTCTCGCGTCGCTCGCGAGAGCCCCGGTAATAGACAATTCCCATTTTTCTCCCCTCTTTTTTTCCCCCGCGGCGGAGGGCGAGAACCGGTTGGACGCGGGGGTAGAAACGCGTCTTCATTTTCAGGGTTAAAAAATTATTTGTTTCGATGCAATAACGTTTAAAATTACTTAATCCACTCTCGCGGTAAGCTAGAAAAGTAGAAGCTTCATTCTGACAGCAAAAAACATCGACACATTGGGTTTTCATTCTTTTTGACAATGTTGCAGGCGTGCAAGAAATCTGAGAAAAATTGAGTACACGAACCGTGATAGTACTTTATCAGGAAATTAATATAATAGTTTTGAATATAATATAAAAGTGAGAAATCTTCAATTTTCCGATTTTTGGGGGGTTTTTCATTTTTGATAATCACAGCTTGCAACTGAAAAATCTGAAAAAGTTTTATAACATGCTGCTTAATGTCCAAAATAAGCCATATTTTTTTCAAAATTTTAGAAAGCCGCTAAAGGTGGAAAAATGCCGGAAAACCGCGAAATCTAATTTACCCTGTAACTACCCTCACGGACAAGTTTCAGGATTAAAATTTTACACAGACGAGTTTTTATTGGTCAGCTATCGAACGGTGTATGACTCATTGAAGAACCTCTAAGGGCAGTTTTGACCATCTTAATCGGCTGTGCCCTTTATACACGCTAGCCGGGGTGGCAGCGCGCGACCGTAATGAGGAAATATCGTTTCACAATATCGATCCGCCTCGGCGAAAGGTCAACCCTAGAAGGGGTTGCCGGCTGACAAACCCTCCACGGGCATATGCACCGATACACGCGCACAGGATCACGCGGGAGGCACACAGGTACGTGAGCGACCGCCGCGACTCGGCTCGACTCGACACGACTCGACTCGACACGACACGACTCGACTCGGCGCGTCGCGTTGCAACTCACGATCGCGTCTATCACAGATATTTTGATTCGCGTAATGAGGCGGGCTCAGTGATTAACGTGGAAGCACGAAGGCGACGGGCGCATTACGCTCTCGCTCGCGAACCATCTTCTGACGCGTCACATGTTACATCGCGGCGATCCGTTTAAATATAAATTAGATCCATCGATTGGGGCTCTCGTGAAAATTCGAGCCGACGGAACGGATTGACAGGATATCGAGAATTCGTTTCGCGTCGGTGCTAATATTTTATACGATCCTCGATAATTAATTTTCTTGAAATTATAATGGACACGGGCATGCCTGACGGCGTTCCCAGGAATAGCTGAATCGCCGCGAATTATTCACGCCTCGAACAATCAATGGGACGCTCGGCGAGTACACGTACCCTGTCTCGACGTGCACGAGCCTTTAAGTGGTCCGGTCTCGCCGGTCGTTCCCTTCCTAGAATGATCATCCTGTCCCGGCACAAATATTGAATTTACATGGCCGTCTCGTTTCTGCATTGCAGATGTGTGCGAGACACACAGGGACACGGGTCGCGCTGCTCGCATTACATATGTACGCTCGCATGTAACGCCGGAACCGTGCAGACAGGCGGCCGCGGTTTGCTAGCCCGTGATACGTTAGCGGCGTTTACCGGCTCCCCTGCAGGTGAACACCTGGGCCCCAGTCCCATCAAACCGCGGCCACTGAAATCTGATTCGTGAAATGAGTTCCGCGCTACGCGTTCTACGATTTAATTCCATCGCGCGGAACACACTCGAATGACCGACAACCGTTCGCTAGAGTAATATTGCACTGTTGCCGATGCTTCATCGGTAACAATAATAATCGCGGGGTACGTTGCGAGTCCGAGCGCTCGAATCGGACTGATATTTCATGGATGCTGCTGCTGCTGCTGCTGCTGCGTGCATCGATGCTCGAGCATGATTGTTGTCTCCAAGTTGAACGCGGCGGAATGCTAGTTGCTGTCTGAGCGCGGTTCGCGGACCACGGCTCCTGAAACGAAATGTTTGCGCACGTATCCTTGCTACCAGTAATAATATCTTTGAAAATACAGAAGGTCTTGGCGGAAGGAGGCCACCTAAATATGTCTGCCAATTATATAATAATAGTGCAACAAATTTCCTGTAATATGGCATCATGAGTTTGATATCCGACGCACCGATCTTCTTTTAAGATTTTTCAATGCTTTCTGCATCAAAATTAAGCAATCTTATTGACGTGTTCCATTTTATTATTAGTGACAGCAGACAATAATATAAACACAGACTGGCGGTGAATTTGAACCAGCTACGGTCGCCAAGATTTATAGTGAACAATTTATTTCATCGAAAATCATGAAATATTTAAGGCAGCATCCAATTATTCAAATTATCGTTTTCGTTGCAAATTATACTTTTATTTTAAAAAAGTGTTAAAATCATAAGCTATTAAAATCGAAGTAAGTGAACGAATCATTGTTAAAATCATTGTAAATTTGACTTAGTAATTAACAAATTGAAAACAAGATTTTGTATTAGTGCACAGGTTTCACAACATTTTTTGACAAATTATCCTAATCGTAATCACTACGCAATTCCTTTTTCCGACACATGATTTCATTGTAGACTAATAGAGACGCGTCATTCATCTCCATAACATAACCAGAACCTATCGGCGTCTATTAGTAGAAGCAATTACCGCCGGGCCCCCGATAAATTAGAGCGGGAGCTTGTCGAATCCGACAGAATGGGAAAGATTCGCAGCCGTTTAACCGGCGCCGAATGGGAAATGTGGCCGCGCGTCCTATAATAATTGGTGTAATCAACAGGATCGCTGATCTACGATATCGCAATTCCGATCTAACTTATTCCTGGTGGTGGCCGTTCGTGCCGAAGGATTCGAGAGCCCTAAATCACGCGCTCTAAATTCATGGATTAGGGGGGCAGCGATTTTCGTTGGACGAGTAACGGGCACCGTGACACCGGGGTTACGCGAATCCTTCGGTTTCCCTTGTTTTCCTGGATCGCCGGCGAGACGTTCGGGCTTGGCCCTCGTAAGAAAAGGATACGGGGAGCCGGGCCAGACCAGCCGGGATGTTTTCCTCTGCATGAAAAGGACACGTAACGCGGTTAAGCTCTCGGTATGCGCCGCGTCTGGGCCAGTATCGTCCTCGAGTCTCGCAAATCGTCTTGTCAGACGTGCCATTTCAAAAAAGAAAGGGGCTTGGAATCAGAAGCCCGGATAAAATACGGTTCGCGGTCTTATGTCTAGGATCTAGAGTCTAGATTATATTTCTTCCCGGTATCCTCTCGGCGGTTCAATTGCGCGACAGCCCGGTTAAAAGGACTTTAGTCGTTTTTTTTCTTACGTCTTTTATGCGATATCTTAATACCTTAATACAGGACATAATATTGTATAGCGCAACGTCACGGTCGCGGAGGTCGAGAGAGAAAACTTGCGGAGTGTGTCGAGGGAATTAGATCCGGGGAAAGATCGCTAGGTAGCCGCGTCCGAGTTTTATTCGAAAGTTCTACAGGTTGATGGATTCATTAAGAAGTCTGCTCTTGGTTTTATAGAGTTAAGAAGGCAGAAATGTTATAGTTGAAAAGAAGATTTGCAGTTTCCTCCTTTTGTTCGTTTTAGTTCGGGAAATTGTTCCGGGAAACGACCTAGGGATTTTTCGTGCGTAATAGCTTCATTCGCGACGATTCAAGTCCTATTTTTGCGCGGTTAGCAATGATTAGAGTACCGCTGGACGATGTATTTATCGACCGCATTAAAATAGAAATTCTCTAATTTTCCAAGCACATGGACGTAAAGATCGATTCGCTCTAATCTTTTATGGATCGGTATCGAGTATTATGTATTCGCGTCCATCCGAGTTTAACGATTACGTGCCAAACGCGTATAGCTGTCTCGAATAATTTCTCTAATCGATATCAAAGCTGATAATTTTGGCGAAACAATTTCAGGCATAGATTAACCCGAACTTTCACGTCCCTTCATTATGCTGTATAAACAGCGATAACCAGCATGTGTAATTATATGCTAATTCGTGATCGGAGCCACGAATTTCTAAGACCGGAAACCAAAACCGGTTTTCATCTCTTTGTCACGATTATTGTTGTTCCGGCGTGCAACACATTCGTGGTGTTAAATGATTGAAATCTCATTAACCCTTTAGCAGATCTGACCGTGGTACTGTATCGCTTATTTATACTGTGCGAACTACGCCGTCGTGAAGGGAACGTAAACGAAATTAATAACGCGATTGGAAATTCGATATTGATGTTTCGATAACTCCGACTACGAATTCGACCGAGCTCTCGTTAATATAGAGTACAGTGGTTATTTATTGATTTCTGAAATGACTCTCCGTTACAAAATTTCTCCGATTTATTGTGTCCAACGAGCCGTGTAACGCAACCAGCGTAAAAACTTTCGCGATCCAGCCCGAAATTCTGGAAGGACTTGAACAACAAGCGAACAAAGACAAAAGGCACCGGTATTCAAGATGCGCATCTACATTTCGGCGAGCACTGACGAAGGCAACCACAAAAAAAAGCAAACCAAAAAAAAACGGCTGCAACGGAAAAGAAGAAAAGCATCCGCGGCATATCCGATGTTCTACATGCTGTTCGCCCGGACGGGGTAACAAAAAGATAACAATACGGTACACCGTATGAATGCGTCGGGAAGTCCAGAAGAGATAGCGTTACACGCAACGCTAATTGCATAATTCACGACGCGTCGGTGCGCCTGAATCAAACTACTATTAGAGCAAGCGTTTCATTGCGAATGGATATCGGGCAGCATCCGAGCAGTCCGGCTCTCGACGAGTAGCTGAAACGCAATCCCATCTGCAGCGGAAGCCTAGAAAGAGAAGAGGGCACGTCGGCGCGTACATTCGTTGCACTTGTTTATAGATTCCATAAAAATAGTCGGCAACCGGCGGTGGCGGTGTCTGTGTCGGTGCCGGTGCCGGTGCCGGTGCCGGTGCCCGGTCCCACGCGTATTTCGACAACAGTCGCTACTTAAATAAACAACGGAGGTTCGCCCGGAGCGGAGTAAGTATCGCTGCACTTCCGGCGCGATGGCGAAGGTTGTTCACCGGACCCACCGAAAATAGTCGGCAACGGGGCTTGACGTTAATGAAAACGGGATCGGCGCCGCGGCGGGAAACGGCTGAACAAAGAGGGGCCGAGCATCTCTCGTCCTGCTCCAAAATCGAGGCCGGCATGATCTGGCCCGCGCCGACACGTTTCGTTCCCGTTTCAACCACGGGCACATCAAGCTCCGGGAGATATTGCGTCTCGAGTTCTCCGGCCGCGCGAGGCACCACCGCCGATGCTGTCGGTGTGTCTAGCTTGCTGCGCGCGACACGCACACGTCAAGTTTAGCATTGTGGGTCCCGTATGAGGCAGTCGGACTACACACGGCCAATGTTGATTGTTGTGTGAGCATACAATGCGTCCGCGTTGTAACAGTCAGCCCGCTGCATCTAGTCAGGCCAGGCGAGGCGAGGCGAGCCAGAGCGGAGCGAGACCGAGCTAGGCCACGCTAGGCTACCAAGCTAGGCGCAGGCCTGACAGTTTTCGTTGCGCCGCGAATACATGTATGCCGGGACGAATGCACAGTTCGTGAAAACGGTCGCGCGATAATAAATCAATTTGACCTGGTGACACGCGCCACCCGTCGCGTCCCCCCGCGCACGGAAAACAAAAGGCATCGTCGCGTCGGTGAAGCGGACCGGTCGCGCGACGGTAAGAACCATTGCCATCGGAGATTTTTCATAATATTCGAGCAGGGCGATGGGCGCAAAACCCAAGGAACACCTGGCCGACCCAGTTACCGGCGCTCGCCCGGCAGCCTTGAAAAACGTTCGGGGTTAATAGATATTTAATCGAAAACCGTCGGCCGGTTATGGATTATTGGCTCGAGGAGGAGTCCCGGCACGATAAAAATGATATATTCGAAGTGGTTCAACCTAGTTCGCGGGTTTTTCACGCGTCAGCTGGTCGCGCCCGATCCCGTTCCCCGTCTGACGGGGCAGGGCCGTAGTTCGGAAAGTCAAGAAAGCGCTAATGGCGGCCGACCCCGAGAACATGGCGACGAATATTAGGCAGACCAGTTCGCGAACGCGAACCTCTCCCGTGGCCCATTGCGGCTCCGGCCGTAAGCCGGCTGGATGTTCCCCGCTTTCGGAGCCAATCAAAAATTATTTGACGGCGGTGGGCTTGGACACGGACGCCCCGGGAGATGCGCGGTTCCACCTACGAAAGGAGACGCCGGGGCTGTTGCAATCGCCGGAACTGTGCGGTCGAGTAAATTTATTCATCGGATTATTCAAATTGAAAGGTGTACGCGAGGGAGATATTACGGTTTTGCAGTTATCAGGAACGGCGCAACGGGGGCGAAGCAAAACAGTAGCGTTTTCAAAGATACACTCCCGATCGAACCCTCTGTTTGTCTCTCGGAGGGATCGTTGTCGTGATTAAGGTTTATCTGGGAACAGGGAGATCACGCGATTAGGTCCCCTAAAAATCTCCAAGTTTTACAATAGGGGAATACACCCGGAGTGTTTTTATCGCTCGATTCGAGGCTCGGACGAACCGCGTGCCTCGTGTCTGCGATGCCGGCGTCACTGGATAAAACGCTGGAAGTTTAAAGCACCGAGGAACATGATGAAGCATGCATTCGCAATGATAACGCAACCCCCCCCCCCCCCCCCCAATGAGCAAGACAAAAATCCCGCTAGGGAAATGGTAGACTAGAGTAGAACGATACTGCGGCTGATAATAGCAGAGTTTCAAGCATGCAATAATGAAACGGGAAGAACATTCGAATATACTGTTCCGTAGCACCGAAGACTGCCAGCGCAACGAGCTTCGCACGAGCACCAGCCACTGGGTGGAAGCTCGCGTACATGTTTATCCCCTACACGTGTTTATACGGGATCCATAAAACGCCCGGGCCTCTCCAGTGCCAGCCGAGACAAGATAGAGATAGCCAAGTTCCGCGGCTTATGTTCCGCAGCACCTGTTTCGTCCATCGCCCAGACTACAAGAGGAAAGTAGTGCAATGAAGTAGCTGGGAGGTGTTCGTTCAACGAGCACCGGATAGCATTGGGCGTTAAATAACAGTGGGTGGAATCGAACGCGGGAATCGACCAGTTCCACTATCGTTTCCAGCACACAACCTGGCCGATTCGACGGTATCGAGCTGCGTCCGTATGCCGGCACATGTATACGTAAACCGGATGATTCCAGAAGCTACAGCCGCCAGGGACTCGTATCTTTGATACTGGGTCACGCGATGACAAATTGATCAGAGACGCCGTGTCTCGGCGTGACTCTTGGATGGCCCCGGCGACGGGGACTTGTACCCGATGACCCGGCCAGACTCTGTTCGATTTTCACCCGTCAGATACAGGCGTCGCGTGTCCCGTCGACCACCCCCCAACGATGCGTTTTACCCGCCCGGGTGAAAAAAAAGCTCGTCGCCACTCTCGAACGGTGCTATACGTAATTTCCGCTTCGAGAGAGCCGCGACCGCGACAACCAATCGTCGCTCCGGTATCGGGTAACTAATTGTAAGTGCAGCTACGGCTTTGAGGCAACGCACTGCGACGCAAGATTAGTCATTAGCGCGTCCTGTCACGGATTAACTATTGCGTAGGCTACATACAGCAATTATTACTCCATCATCGATAATTTCTCGCTACGTTCCGAGAACCTGCAAGCATTTTTCGGTTTCTAATGCGTTCCGGGGAAAGGCAAAACTGGTTCGCTTCCGTGTGGCAATTACAAAATCGAGTTTTATTGGCCACGCATTAGGGCCGAATCTATTTCGCCATTGCGTCGTGGAAATCTTAATTTTCAATCTTTCTCATGCGATGTAATAATTACTCGGTAATGGGACGCCGTTGCGGAACAAGTTAGCTTCTAAGGTAGAAAACTGTACTTTTATCGTTTTACAATGTTTTCTTCGCTGTATACGAGAATGTAACTGGAATCGTGTAATTAAACTGCGTTTTTGTTTGCATTTCTGACGAAAACGAATAAGTGAAATACAGCAAAGATATTAGAAAAATGTAAAGAAGAGATACGTTTCCATCCGTCTCTTGGTCTTTGCAATTTACGAAGAAACTGTCTATTTTGCATAAAGATCCGCATTTAGTTATAACGCAACCTTAAACATTATTGATTCTATTTTGTAATACCCAAAGGTTTTCACAAGTATTTTTTTTTTTCTTTAGTAATTTTACGTCGCATCAGCTGCAAGGCTATTAGCGAACTCGCAAGTATTGTGGAGATTGAAATACGCCATTCTTCGCCTTGTTCCTTTTACGCGCGATCATTTTATGCGGCAACAGGACGGTGTTGACACGGCACCGCCGGCGAACAATTTCTGCCCGGTGAAAATTTCAATAACTCGCAATAGTAAGCAGTCAGGCGACAAACGAGTGCGTTTGTTGAAACGCTGGCGTCGTCGTTACGTCGCACCGATAATTGCCACGGCATTCAGGTGTAATTGTTCGAATGAGCAGCCGGCAATTAATTATCCCGAGTCTCCACCGAGTGGCAGGGTTTTATCGGTGAAACATGATCTACGGGCGCACGGTTACATTGTACGGGCATGGTGTGCTCTCGATGGATGGACCAGAATACGGCCAGAATAGTAGACGGCAACGTGGCTCGAAATCGAGACCGCGCGAAATCTCGACGCACGACCGCGATAAAAAGCAAAAGGGGCGTGTGATTCAGTCAATTGATACTGGAGATCATGGCGCGCGCTGTTCAGAACCGATCCGACAACAGCCGATCGTTTTTCGATGGAATAGCCAACCTTTTGTAAAACTGACCGCTACGTCGCATTATCGTCGTTACTAGTCCCATCGAAATCGTCTGGTTACTCTCCTTCAACTAATAATTAATTCGTTGCACGAGAATCTACCAAGTATCGTCTCCACTGTCTTTCTTGGTTCCCTTATTTCACGTTTCTTTTTTCTCCGAGCGGGATGCCTGCTTTTTTTTTTAGCGAATCGACGAACTCTTCGTTACGCGTCGCTACAATTATGCCGGAATTCGGGAATGGTAACGAACGAACGGCACGCATCGGAAATGTGGAATCGTGGCAGTAATGGTAAAAAATCGTTGATTTGCGAGCCATCGTTCCGCAGATTGGGACATCGATGTAACGGGTCCGGGCACACGGCTGCGAGAAAAATACTGCCAGCGCGGCAGCGCCGTAAATTCTCGAAATTTTTGACCGTCTGACGATTATTTACCGCGCCGCCGCGCCGGGGCTACAACGTAATCCCTGAATTATAATGTTCGATCGGCCAAATAACGAATTTCCGTGGAACCGGCGCGCTGTTAAATGCGGCGTGGAAAATTAATTTAAAGTATTAACTTTTACCGTGTTACTTGAAAAATTGCTCAATTATTTATTGCCCGCGACAGGAAATTATTCGCGATATTCCGCGATGAACTGGAATAAACATCGGTCGCCGAAAATACCATAAATCGATAAATACATGAATGGACGCCTGATTCGAACATAACTCTCATAAATTTCTAAATCAGACTGTATGATCTGTAAACTATAAATGCAAGTTTATTTTCTTCGTATTTCTTCACATAGCTTAAAAAAAAAAGTTAAAATCAATTGTACATTAAAGTGGAAACTGCAATAAGTATTCCAAAATTTATTCAAATTTGTTCTTATTTCAAAAAACTGCCGATCGCGTTAAATGATACCTTGCAAACGGATGTTAATGAAAGTTTGTTAATATAATACTCTTGCTCGAAATGTTACCAAAACCGGATTTCGATATCGAAGCCTGCCAGTTCTATTCAACTCTGATCGCTTATTATCAGCGCATTGGTTCTAGAATAGCTTGCGCGATAGAGTAATGCTGGTTAATGTTCATCGTAAAGCAGACACTACATTGGAGGGGAGGGAATTGTGATTCAGCGGTATATTTGTATTTCTATAGCTTGTATGTGATAGCTATTTCTGGCACGATCATCCGAGACGAGGAATGCGTCGATCTTTCACGAGCAGGAATCCGGTTGAAACTCGGCTTCATTATTGGAACAATATTTGCACTGTCTTCCGAGGGTTCTGATGTTCTCTTATGAGTTTGGAACACAAGGACATCAGCCGCAATGTAAGCTCCGTCGCTTGCTTCCCGAGATACTTGGGGAATTTCCGCAAACCGCAAACTCAACCAAAGTGATAGTTTAGAACCGCAATTTTTTAGCGTCAGCCTAGCAGCGGAACTCGTTCCTTTATTCAAACAGTCCCTCGTTTCCCATTCCAGTTAGGCTATCAATGTACATTGATGAAAAATGCGAACGGAATCCGGGTAACGGTCGAATAAACCTTTCCTATGGAACAAGTTTATTAACTCGATTGCTCCTTGTTCGCTGTGGTTATTACTTCGAGGCATCCAGTGCAAGAATTCGCACAATCATGTAGACGGTGACTGTCATTATGTCATGGTTGGTAATTGGATCCGCAACCGCTTGTTTTTCGCAAAGCTGTACACTAATTATTAACCGCTGCAACGCGCTGCGCTCGCTTGGGTAAGCGATTGCAGGGACTAGGCGCGGTCCAAGTTCTGTTAAGCGGTGATTGACTTCGCTTCGGAGCGCATTCCAAAAAGTATTAGAATTTCGTAGACTCGATTCACCGTTGACTACGAGCCTGAAATTACCACTTGCTCTTGTCGCGGCATCGCCAGCCTCGCTTTTTGATTATACACACGGCGCGGCGTGCCCCGCCTTTGTCGTTCACACCTGCAACACAGATATGCGAACGCTAATCAGCCCTGTCTTCTGTGTCTCCGTACACGACGAACTTAATAACCAGCCGCAACTGCTTCGGGTTTTAATTGCACAAAGGTATCGGGATACATATAGGGTGGAGGGTGTGCGCGGCTCGACGTGCAACAATCTCTCGTTTCTAGCATCGAGCAGGTCGGGGCGGCGGGGCTACAAGTTCCTAAAGCGCGAAGCCCAGGTGAACGCGTTAAAGTGCCGGTATCGATTTGAGCCGCAAAGCCGCAGCCGATCCAGGCATTTGTCAACGACGACAGGAAACGTGGCCCACATAGGACGCGTCCCGTGGCCCGAACACATTTCAAAGTTTCCAAGACGCACGGCATCGCCGGCACAGCGGAGAGCGAGGGGGGGACAGGGAACATTGAACGGGGGCGAGGACGCAGGCACAAGCGCAATTATTATTACGGCCATTACTCGCGTGTACCCATTGAAACGGTCCGTTCGACCGGTAGCGGCGACCGACCCCGGGGTTATTATCCTATTGAGCTCGTAAGAAGCAGCCGGCCACGATGTCGTACGAGCGTCTTACGACATCCTCCCCTTGTCGAGGAAGAGAACATGCCGCGGCAAGAACCGGCTGACTCGCTGCTCCGCGCCGCGTCGCGTCGCTCGGTTCCGCGCCGCGACTAACTTCTCTCGGCCCGAAGAAACACCGCCGCGACGTGTAACGAGCGGATGAGATTTTCTGAGCTCGGCGACCTAACCGAGAACGCCCTTTGTCCACCGGAAATTCCTGCAAGACGCAGGGAAAATAACAGAGCGCTGAGCGTTTCCCGCCCAATGCGGCAATCGTCTCTTCCCATCGGCTTCGAACAGTTTCTAGCGTGACGTGCCTGGACACATCGTCGTTTAGACGGCGTGAAACAATAAGACATCGTTATTCTATTTCCGCTGTCTCTAAGCGAGACGAACACGCAAGTTTCGCTCATAAGGTACTCACAATGTATAATTCCTATTAGAGAGAAAAAAGGATAATAAGATGAATTAAAGAAACAGAACGAAAAATTTGTAGAGAAGCAATGAATCAATGATCAATTAGAAATAGAAGCAATACATTTCACTTTGTAATTCTGTTCCGTGAAGTATATCGATGCTTCGCTCGAATTCTCAACAGCGGATAAGATTCCCCGAGCTTGCGTGCCTTTCCAAGACGCTGGCCAACGGAAGTTCGCGCAAGACATAGTGAGAATAACGCCGCCGGAAGTGAGCGTTTTCCTTCTGACGCTACAATCGTTCCTTAACATCAGCTTCGACCGGCTTTATGTATAGCTGCTGCTCGTATTATTTAGGAACGTGAAACAACGGCGAGTTGTTACAGGGAATAGATCGTGTAACAGTGTACATTGTTTTTTCCTTAGCATTTTATTTCTATCGTAACCATCTTTTAATGAAATCAGCCAGCAGCGAGTCATCAATTACTGCAAACGGAGGGAGAAATGTTCACCGTCTCTGTATGGTAGACCTTTATAGTCCATTCTATGGTGTACCATTTGTGTTATGAGAAGGAGAAAAATGACGAACGAGGATTCAGGATAACGCTTTTGGGATATATTTTCGTATAAAAGGAATTTCCGCGTGAAACGATAATGGTTAATTAAGTTTTATTATTTGCTTGTTAAGTATGAATTTGATAATAAGTGTGAAGGTAATTGTGAAGGTAATAATACGATAAGGGTAAACAAGGGTTAAAACTAACTATAACACAAAATTCTGGTTGCGTAATAAGATCGATAATTTTGTCACCTGTTAATATTTTATTCGCCAAAATATTATCGTATGCAAACCCCATTCATCAATATCGTTTACGTAAAATTATTGTGCAAGGGATATTATTATCGCGATTTGTTTGCTCACTGATATACAGTGCCTCCCATAATTCGTTTTGCTCGTCGGATTACGGAAGAAAGCGAATAATTACGAAATATGTCAAAAGTTGGTTAGTTGAAACGGAAGCCAAATAATCGAGTGTAGTGTACATTTGTTTATCGCCAAATTATCTGAAATTATTGTCGCCGACGAATGAGACGGATTTAGGACTCTTCAATATTTGATACACAAATCTCAATATCCGAAGGTGCAACAGGACTCTCTATAAAAATTTTCAAAACACATTAATTTGCTTTCATTAATTTCGCGACATTTCCGATTAACAACTGTAACCCTCTTAACCAATTATCTGCTGCAATCATTTTGTAAAGTGTGTGACAAATTACCCTAATTATACTGTAATTTGTCTAAATATAGCACATCTATAAAATATATAATTTAATCAAGAATTCCAATGAATATATCCATCTTAACCGGTTAGCTGTTTTTGTCGGGTATACTCGTCGTAAAGAAATAGCAGCATTCTGTGTCATGATGAATGTATTTGTCGGAAAAAAAAACTGTTTAAGTCGAGCCTATCGACGTCTCATCCGATCATTTATGGTTGGCGATGTTCGCGGAACGAAATGATAAAAGAGCGAGTCGGCGCGACGATCCGAAAAGGCATTGAGTGGAATAGTTCGAGTAATGGTTGGTCAGACGAATGAAAGTTAATTGAGAGGTCGATGAAACGATTAGGAGAACGGTTCGTTGGCCGACTCTTGTGCTTCTCGTGCTGGCAGGCGCGAGCGTGTTCCGCCTCGGTCCGCCACGGCCCGTCGCGGCCCGCTGGGTCAACAGAGCGAGAAATTGCCGCGTAAATTGTAATGCGGCTAGGATACACGTGCGACCGTTTATCGTCATCGCAGTGTCTTCGCGAAGATCCGACGAACGGTCTTGTCGCGGTCTCCACTCAACCATGGGAATAGGGAAAACGAGAATCGCTCCGACAGCGGTACGCGAATAATCTCGATTTATCGATCGTTGCCGCCTCGGGCTGCGAATCTAATTGTCGCGCAACGAGCGAAACGGGGCTCGATCGACATTTATTAAAGCATTGTATTTCTCGATCGTTTGGCGTACAGCGCGCTCCACCCCTCCGCCCTCCGCCCTCGTTCCGCCCTTCCCGAAGACAACAAGATAGCCGTTTTTTTTCTCTCCTTTTTGTTCTCGTAAAGCACCCGCGTAATAATTGCCGGCAGCCAGCGTATTTTTTCGCTGCAACGACAAAACAGCATTACCCTCGTAAAAAAAAAAAGGTAGGATGGAAAAAAAGAAGGTCTCCTCCAGCTCTCCTCATAATGGTGGCATCACGTGCACGGTTGGCTGTTCGCTCTACAGCGCAATAATAAATTGCTACCGTCGTGCCGGCTATAGTTTTATCGTCCCATTTACGGCGACGACTACCCTCGTCTCTCCGTTCTCCGTTTCTCTCTCTCTCTCTCTCTCTCTCTCTCTCTCTCTCTCTCTCTCTCTCTCGCCTGTTTCCGAATCCGATGGAACCATAAAGATAAATAAGGACGGCTCGAACGCGAACCAGACTAAGGGATGTCGCCGCCGTCTACGAGAACGTAAATCAAGCTTCGAGCGGTGAGCGGAACAGAAATAGAGAATGAAGAAACGCGTTGAACAACGAACTCTCCGCGCTTTTAATGATAATCGCTCGAAATAGCGCTCTGTTGCATCCCGAGCACATTGCAAGCGTTCAGCCATCATTAATGCTACCTTTATTTTGCGTTTAGATCTATCATTCGCCGTGCATCGCCTCCTTCCCTAGCCCTCCATGCCTCCGTTCGATCGACGCACACCCACACGCATACAATGTCGCACCGTAGAGGATTCACGGGGGCGAGTCGCGCTCGCACCACCGTAAACATCGCGCCGTTACACGGAGATTTGTGCACTTTCAGAATTCATGGTGATCCTTAATTGTGGGCCTATGTTTCAGGGGATAAATCCGTGACCCCCGCGCGCGGCTAGGAAGAATTGTTATATGGACGTACGATATTTAGCACTTTAGTTTATGCGTCACGGCCAACTAGAGATAAACAGTCTCTGTAAACACTTCGCAACTGCCCTTAACCGAATTTGTTCGTGCGCCACAGCGATCGAACGTTTGATCAGTCTCGTTGCGCACTGGCTTTACCGAAGAATTTTATGACCGCGTTCCAGAGGTAACTTCATACTCCGGCGCTTTGATTGTTATCGAAACTGAAAAATTCAAATTAAGTGCACGGGTTACTCTTCTAACGATTTCACATTGTTAAACGAATCGCTCTATCAAAAGTAGAAGATGTAAAGCACTACTCGCAGTATTTGAACACGAAAGTGTTTATGCAGCAAAAATTAACAGTTTGGCTTTTCCAGGAAAATAGTAAATTATACATTGAATAATTATACATAATTATACAGAATAATTATACATTGACCATAATGAAATATATCTAATATAATCGAACAACTTCACAGACTTATCGCAGCGTATTTTTTACCCTATAATTTAACAAGGTCTGACAGAATGTTTATTTTGCCGATAATGTTAGTTATTTTGACGCAACAGTAATGTAATTTGAATGTTACAAATTGATTAATTAATTGACGATTTAAATATACTGCATAACTCACAATTGTATACACCGTTAGTTACTCTACTTATCAAATAGCCACCATATTACTCCAATATACTTTCATGTTTTACACCAGTATATGAAGCATCATAAAATTTATTTATCAGAACATATCATCTATTTTTGTGTCGACAACGTTCGCTAAAAATTTTATTACCGTTGTTTTACAGAACGAGACCAAAGGGCACGCCGCACTCAACGTCGTCTATAATCTGGCTACCGTTGTTACTGATACTGGGCACCAGGACAACGTCCGCCACGAATATGACGAACGTGTCACCATTGGCTTCGACGGTGAGGCCGGTTACGACCACGGAAGTAGTTTATCAACGGTTCGCAATCGAGCCAATGGATCAGACCGCGGTGATTGGCAGTCGCGTGACGCTTCCTTGCCGAGTCCTCGACCAGAAAGGACCCATTCAGTGGACAAAAGACGATTTCGGCCTCGGTGCGGTCAGGAATCTGACGGGATACGAGCGGTACGCCATGATCGGAAGCGACGAAGAAGGTAAGTCAACCAGAACTTTCAACCCTCGAATAGCTGGCAGCGTGGAATTGGCGTTAGAAATATTTTGTAAAATATGACAACAAAAGCTAAACTATTTTTCTCTAAAAATCCTGTTAACATTCGGTTCGGTTAAATATACTACGATAATATTGATTTTCGGAGCTTAGTTAAACAAATTGTGGAAAAGTGTCAGCCACGCGTGACCGACGAGGCAATCAACACGTTGACAAAGTAGATCTCGATCTAGAGTCGCACTCGGAGCACATTTTCGAGGGACCGACTGCTGCAGCGTTTGATGGAAATCGATAGCGCGCCTGAATTTTCAATATTCAGTCACGTCTAGGTTACACCGTGCCCTTAAAGAAATGGAACTGGCAGACGGAGAAATTGGAGTACGATTCCTTCTTCGCTGCTCATCAAATCGTTCGCGATATTACTGGAACCGTGAGCACGTAACAATCTCTCGTGCCCATCGATACAAGATCCGTCTACAAGTCAGAATTTAATTCGTTCTGTTCGCAGTCACGGAATTACGACTATCCGGACAATCCGAATTTTCGGTGCAACACAATTCGGTAGAATGCCGCCGAAAGGAAGGCAATCTAATAAAATATTTCTGTTACCGCACCGACCCGCAGAGTTCAAAGCGATAATATTTACCAACACATAGCAGCTGAACGGCTCTCTCTCTCTCTCTCTCTCTCTCGTAACTCAACATCGGGGTATTGCGAGTGGTGGATGCGTCAGCTTTTATTTTGGCACAGCTATTTTACGGTGAAGACATAAAGGGGTGGTTGGTAGGGCGGAGGAAGGGCAACAAAATACCGTCGATGATCGATTTCAATAGAAACATTCGGACCCTCCCCACAGAAGTAACAAAAAAGGAACTGCCGCGTTCCGTTCCCAATCCATCACATTCGGTGTCAGCAGATGTACGCGGCGCACAAAGAATCGCAATACACATCTAGTTTCATTGACGGGGGAGGGGGCGGAGGAGGGGGAGGGGCGAGGTGGGGAGGCCGCGCGAAGGCAGACGTACGAGTGGAATGGATATCCGCCGGATGACTGGAAACAGACGTACGGTTGTAAAGGGTTGAACACATTTTCAGCCGGGCTAGAAATCGAATGAATCTCGATGGAGGTGGCTCGGTCGCGTCCGACCGACAGGTGCTATTTCCTTCGCGCTCGTTTTCCCATTTTTTCCTTTCTCTCGACGGCCAACGCAGCTGCGGTACACATCGGGCCAGTTCGCGCGGGCCAAATTCAATTTCCTGCGGCGGCCTATTGATTTTTTGTTGAGCTCCACTACCCCCCTCCCCCCCCCCCCCCCCCCCCCCCCCCCCCCCCCCGAAAAGAAGGAGGCAAATAGCGAGGGGGTGGAGGTAAATTGTCGCGGCGCGACAAAATATTTTATGTCCTCACGTGACGCTCGCATGCACGCGCGAGGTCAAACACGAGGGTCCGTTCGAACGAGACCGATGGTCATGTGATATTCATACCCGTCCGATACCTGTGCTTCGTATCTCGTGGGCCCTCGTACCCCTCCCTTTCTCTATTTATTTCTCTCTCTCCCTCTCTCTCTCTCTCTCTCTCTCTCTCTCACTCACTTTCTTTCTTTCTTCCTTTCTCCCTCTATTTTGCTGACCGATGAAACTATGAGGAGGAAGATTCCTGCCCACAACCATCGTGAAAGTTTCGCTGAAAGCAAATTATGTCTTCCACCTATCAAGAACAGCCCAAGCGATCGATTCCTTTGTGCTATTCGATGCCGTTGCGACGACTTAACAACCGATATACAGAAAGTAACGTGTCCCTATTTTAGACTGCAGAATCTGTATACTTGCGATATCCTTAATCTGATCAAATTTCATGCTGCGAGATATCAATCCTTTGCACTCAACTGGCGACTGTATGGTGCCAATGAAAATAAGCTATATCATGTTTCGGTAATATTTATTACGCCACTAAATTCTGTTACTTTTAAGAGATCGTTAAAAAAGTTAATGTTATATAGGCCATGCTCAATATGAAATAATCCTTGTAAAAGTTGAAGTGGCTTGGAGTGCAAATATGATCACTGATCTGATTTGGTAAATCATAAATTTGTGTTATAGCAACGTTGCAAAATAGGTATCACGTCGCTGTCGCGATATTCGTGTACATGATTCCTAATAGAAAACAGATTATGCTATAGATAATTCTAACGAGGTCTCGTGTAATTTATAAAAATTTTACTCAACAAAGTTTTACTTTTTAGAGTCATCTTATCTTGATCCCAAAATCGATAAAGTAATTAACGACCTTTAAAAATAAATAATTAAAGTATTGTCTCAACGCCTATAAATTCGTCTACTGAAACGGAATTTTATCGTGACAGCCACTAACTTTTTAGCTAGTAAAAGTGGAGAATACGTTCCCGTAGCTCGAATCGCACCTAGTTGTAGGAAATTCCAATCTCAATTGACGCCTTGCCAGACGGGGGACGCCGTGGCATGCGAAGCCCGCGAAAAATTCAAATCAGCCGTTCGGGAATTGTTTAGTCTAACGGCGCAATCGGAGCACAAACGGAGAAAAAGCCGGGAACTCGATAACGTTGCTGTATTAAGCGAGAGGTCGGCGACAAGTTAAATTGCCTTTCTAACGAGTTACGAAAAACGTGGGTCGCAGTGATATAACGTCCAACTCGATACGGTTATTTTACATCGCGCATTACTGGACCGCTGTAACCTTGGTTATTCGGAACGCGTTCGGCGGAAAAAGCACGCCGGGCGTGTGTAATCAACGGAAACGCGGAAGTTTCGGCATAATGAAGTAACTTTTTAGATCTTGATTCTTTGATCAGGTTTGCGATTGATTAAGACCCGTTCGCGTGCACGTGGCGACTCCTATGTATGCTAAAGCCACTGGGCTAGGTATTTAGGTCAGCATCTTTATGGGGACGAATTGCAAAGTGTGACACCGCTCTCTCATCGTCATGGGGTCAAAAACCTAATAAATGTTCCGTTGATTTAGTCTTCAAACAGCATTCGTGTTGAAGATGTTGAAATTGACCTCTTAACTCTCAACGACAAGTATATACGTCATAAAGAAATGACAATAATTTTCGAAGAACTTGTCGTTGGAAACCGAGGCCAGTTTAATCAATAAAACGCATACAAAATTGATCTCAAAATTTATTGATGCAACAATGTGGTTAAGACCGTCAGCTTAAATTTTATATTCCAATTATATAATTATAGCCAAATATCGGATTATTCACACAAAATAAATTAGAAATGATGCTCATGCCAATAGTATCTGATTTTCCACCTTGAATTTTGCATTTTTATGACATTTTAATTCAACAACCTCGAAAACATAAGAGCAGCGATTTTCGTAAGAATCGCACAAAGATATGAACTGGCGAACTTTTTGGGAGAAAGTATCGTTCCGCGATGTCCCAACTAATCACGCGAACATCGTATGAGCAATTCATCGGCTGAGAGTTAATCTTCAAATCATAACATTATCCTCGCCCATTAAAGATGTCAGACCAATTGGCCACTCAAGACCACTTCGCCGACTGCGTGCGATCGTTGAGCGCGTCTTCTTTCCTCGAATGAATCGCTGCAGCGTGAAAGAAGCGCAGGGGAACATCTCCGTAGATGCATTCATCGCGCAGACACTGTAGCAAAAGTTCCTCTCAATGATCTTGAGTGGCCGCTTCATTTCGCGTCGACTCCAACACGCGGGTATCCACTGGATAAACACGATCCACGAATATACGTACACAGATGTACGAATAAACATGTATACGAATTAATCCGGCGGAGCTAATTCAGTAATATGAATATTCTCCGTCCGGCGGAAAGAGCTTTTCACAGGCGGCGCGGTGGCAGGAGACATTCTCCGCCTTGTTCGATGCGATTATCAAAATCGCCGCACACCTCGAGGCAAGCTTTTTGAGACCGATTCGGTGGAAACTGGCATCCGCGGCTCGTTCGGGAAAGACAGATCGACCATTTATTCGATTACCTGCCAATTAACCACCGCGCGTACCGCAAAGAATTCCTTTGGCAACGCGGACCGACCAATCTAATCGATTCGCGGCCGCAGGCTATTTTGCGTGGCGCGCTTCGTGCCGACGCGGTCGGCAGATTTAGCAATTTCTACGTGACCGACGTGTGGCCGCGGATGTGTGTCATCGTCTGTTCATCCTCGCAATACGTAATATCATAATATGTGCGGGGATCGTTGCGACCGCCGTCGCCCTATCCACGCGCGGTTTAACGACCGGCTCTGCGCCGCGGCGCGCCGTGCTGCTCTTACTACCCCCGTGCAGTTCTCGTTGCACGTGCCCGTCGAATCGTCGCAACGATCCGCTTTTTTCTCCTGTCCGGGGCTCCCGTCTAACGGGGCAAAAACCAACGGCACAAAAAGCTACGCGCCGCTCCGGGGTTTATCCGCTGAAAAATTTCCGCGTTCCGCAACGATAAAACATCGCCGGGTACACGCGTATCGGTCGCCTCCCCCCGACTTCTATTCGCAACGGCGCGCGCGACAAGGATTAGCCCTACAACCGATTCACGGCGATACACCCGCCTCCGTTCCACATCGACGAGTTCTGGACGGAGCGAGCGCGCGTGCCGGCCGGCCGCGTACCAAATCTGAGAGCACGCCACGCCATCCCGACCAGCTTTCGCAACAATCACGCCCGGCTACCAACGATAAGGTTCGGAGCCGGCGAGAAGGCAATTTAAGCGAACGGCACCCTTAATATACTGGGTGTGCCAGCTGACTCTATTACCCGGACTATTTCCTTCACTTTCGGCATCCCGGCGAAATGAAAGCCCGCCAGCTCCGCTGCATTTGTCACGACAAAAAATATATATTTCTCAGGATACTGATGTGCAGGGTTCAGACTCTTGAACGAACGGGAATGCTTCGTCACCGATGCAAATGCGACCGAAAGCTCCTCCTGCTCCGCGGGTTTCATTCAAGTGGTTCAGTGTCTCTTTTTTTGGAAACCAGATGGCTGCGTTATTGTTTACTTTGTGCGTGGGGGTGGATACTCTGATGCTGCTTCGTATAACGAATATTTGCTTTCTCCCGCAGTTTTTTTTTTTTGTTATGGAATATTGTGGAATGTTTTTAGTTAATTAGACGGTAGTCCTCAATTATTTGTTATTGCCTAGCTGGTTATTGATTCGTTTTTTAAATTAAGAGAATTACGAGTTAAATACGTATCCTTAGTGTAATATGTTGTCTGTACAAACAAAGTACTGCAATGAAACCATAACTGGAAAGTTAAGAAGGTAAGAATAATTTAAAATAGTAAAAAACTAGAACTTTTAATGTATTAAAATGAGTAAAGAGATAATTAAGGATTGCAACTGATCCAGACAATTTTCGTTTTTCATAAAAATAAAAATATTCGGTCTAGTGATTATTACTCTGATCTTTTTACGCCCAGCAAGTTAATAAAATAATAAGATAATAAAATTCGATTTACTTTTACACGACATCCAAAAAAATATCCAATTTTTTTAAACAATAGTACTAGAGATATATTTTTAACACAGTCGACGTATTGGAAGTAATATTACTCATAAAACGTACAATAGTCTTCGTAACAGAGAACTGCACAGCAAATGCAAGTAACTAATGGACAGGACATCACGAAGATACGAGAAATTACAATTTCCGACTACAACTTCTAATTACAATTTTTGTTCCATAATTTTGGGTTCTAGATGGGTACAAGGCACGGTATAATATCCGTAGCTATTGCCCCGAGAAAATTGATCCTCTGTGTCACTAACTTCTTCGATACGCGGCACCGTGGCACGCTCGATTTCCATAAAATTATCGCGACATCGTCTAAAGCGATATTTCGCGAGATGCAGCACGCACACACACACACACTCACACACACGGGCGACGCCAAGAACACAGACAGGCGAATTACTCTGGCTGTTCGCAAGCGTTCGCGAAACGTGCTTCAATCCCGTTGATTTCCGTGGTTTCAAGGAGACGATCGAACCACCGGTACCCGTCAATTCCAGTGGGATTAATTAATTCGGTAACGTTCCGTTGCAACGGAGAAAGAATTATCGGTGCTCGGCGGCACGAGCACCATTGGGAGCTGTGCAGACCGTAAATTTTCGAACGCGCCGAGCGGCGCGCGTGTTACACGCAAATCTGTTTTCGGGCTAATAAGATAGACCGTAGAGGTCCGAGCTGCGGAGACTTCGCAAACAGTGGACAAATTCATATTGTGTTTGATCAATAGGAGAAAGAACAGGGAATGGAACTCTCCCCGAGCTTCGTAGGAGAGGATTTCGCCAACGTAAACCTCTCCCTTTACGAACCGGGCGGAGTGCAACGATCAACACCATTTTATCTCCACCTGTTCCACGCAGCCCAACAGCCATCAAGTACGAGGCAAACATCTTTCAGTGGTCCCGGCCGCGGCGCGGCGTGGCGCGGCGTGGTCGCGACTTGCTCACAGCAAACAAATCCCCGGCATCGTCGCCTGGGAGCAGCGGTCGCGAACCGGAGATTGTCGATACAACCTGTTCGCTGCGGTATCGGAAAATAGAAGGCGAGGGTGGCTCGGCGTGTCGACCCGGTCTAGTAATCGCGATCGAAGAGACTTAAAGATGCAAACGGGTCGGGAGCTTTGATAGCTGCAGTTCTGTTTCTGTGTAGACTCCCGGCACCTGGCTATCGACGGCCTCGCGTTCCACGGCAGCGAGTTCGGGAACAATAGAGTTTCAGCCGACCTTATGCTCGAGTTGCTCTCAATTTGCCCGCCGACTGCAGATTGGTAAACAGCCCCCGCGCCCGCGCCCGCGCGACCCGCCCTCCGACGAGCGGGCGGGAAGCGGAAATTCGGCTGAAACTTGAACAAACTGTCAACACGGTTGCGGTATCGATGTATCGCCTGTCTAGATCTTTGTCTCGGATGGGCGCAGCCGGTGTCTCGCGTACGTGTCCCCGGGTTTTCATCGGCGAACGCACACGTATCCGGCCCGGATCACGCATCACACGCCGGAGAGCTCTTTAAAACGATAAGACGCGGCGGTGCGCGCGACCACTGTCCGGCCCACGGTTAACTTTAAATTAGTTGGCGAACATTCGCCGCTTGTCCGTCCCCTCTATGCCCCGCGTCCGGTTAATGTCTTTGGCGGAGGTCGTTGGTTGCGAAGAGACCCAGCGGGACAGCAATCACCCTGCGATCCAGAGGCGCGTTAATCGGTTCGATGCCGCATTGATCCGCAACCAGATAACCGACTGGATGTTACCCGGCCTGACTCTAAGCTATACAGGGATTAGGGGGAGAGGGGGCGTCAAAGAAGAGGATTGTTCCGATAGCTTCAATCCCCGGTGGAAATGTTTCGCGGTCAACTCGTTCGACAAATGAGACATTACTGCGATTAAGCTCCGGCCTGGGAAAAAGTTGTTTTGCACGCTGCGCGCGCCGCGATTTGCGCTATCCGTATAAGTGGCGAAACATTGCATCCGCGTCTCGATGCTCGAAGCGAGTTTAATAGAAATAATTGCGACTAGAAATCGATCGTTTCCGGTGGTTCCATTTTATAAATAACTGAGGACGTTCTCTTTAATTAATTTTTTATTCCAAGAAAATTGTCAACAGCGTTCGATCTTGAAATTGTGTTCGCTTCGGATATTTCTCCGGCGCAAATTGCTCATATATTTTCGCCGAGCTTTAATTGAGAAATTATTTTCACGAAACACTTAATCGCGTACGAAATAAAGTAAAACATGATTTCATTTCATTGCCGCGTAATACGGGCTAAATGAGAAGGCAGACATTTTCTTTTTCATACTGCATAACATGTAATTATTTCAATATAATATTATGTTACCGATTCACTTTTATTGCCGAAACAGGTTCTGTCGCCGCAATTTTTATTGTCGGTGCTTGCGTCGCTATTAATTCGCGCGGACAACGTCTATTTCTATTTTATCTACATATATTTACATATTAACGGAGATTCGTATTATCGTTAGATCGCGGAGAGAAATTTCATTCGACAGCTGACCGATCTTCATTACATCTTTATCGAACTGATCACAAGCGGAATCTTTAGTGCATTTTATTTAAATTTCCGTTTCATTGTGCCGCACACGGTATAAACTCTTCGATTCAATTATCAATTACAAATTAGTTCACGCTCGAAATACAATTTTCGCGTGGTCGGGTATTGCGCGCGGTATTTTTATGATTTCGTTTGGCAAATATTGCGGTTTTTCCACTCAATCGGCTGCGCGTGTCTGTTCGTAAGAATCGCGCTCGGGATGCTCACCTGTAATTAATAGAACCTTCGCCAGCCGATTGTTCTTCATTTCTCGCGAATCTAAATACTCAATTGACCCGGAAAGCCTTTGCCAACGATTAAATTAATAACGAGATCATGGCGTCTGATCTGCGCGTTACTTATCCGACAAACTGTTGAACACGCCCCAGCCGGCCGATCGGTCCGATTCCCTCGATCGAGCTCGTCCGTCGGTTCGTTTCGCGTAAAGTGGATCTGCTACAACCTGGCAACAGGATGCGAAACCTGTACGACCGGATTCGTCGGTTTCCGCGGAGATTGACGAGAAAAATGATCGGCCACTGCTGCTGCTGCGGCGGTCGGAGAAACGCTCCGCACACGTGAACAAAGATCTCCAGGCCGTGGAGCGCGCGTATTCGCCCGTTCTGGCTGTCGAGTCCAGTCCGCGGGGCAATTTTCTCCGCACTTAAAGTCGCGTTGCTCGATTTATTATGTGTACCACGGAAAGGGCCGACGATCATGGCCGCCAGTAGAATAAGAACTCCTTAAACAGTAATTTGCTATAAATAACGCGTATCGGTCGTTAATTCTTTGAAACGGGCTGGCGGCCCTCCGGCGTTGTTTAACGTCGCCCGTTCAGCCGGATAGTTATCGATCGACCCAATAAATACATTTAATTAACACGGGGCCCCTTTAAGTCCATCGGTTAACAGTAAAATTTGTGGCTGGATCGGATAATCGACAGCGCGACCCGGCTCGCCCGTAAATCACGATACCGGCGCGTATTAATTGCTACCTCTGTAGCTCGCGGGTCGTTATTCCATCGTGGATTTTTCGACCGCGTTTGAATGTCAATTATAAAGCAGGCTTAGACGGTGGCTGGCAGCGTGAAACGGCAGCGAACGTCCTCGCTCGGGACCGGTGCAGAAGAGCGGTTCAGCGGAGGGAGATGAGAGCAACCTGCACGACCGGCTCCACCCGTTCGTACCACAGGCTGACCGATTAATCGGGCTTACCGGTTTTCACCGGGCGTCTCCTTCTCGTTGCCCGCGGCCTTCTCGACAAGTATCGCGTCTGCAGGTCGCTTTTCGACCGGTCGGATTGCGATCCACCCACGCGCCGAACGTAATGAGAACTGTCGGGTGGGAATCCGTGCACCGGTGTGCACTGTTCAGGGGACGTGTCATCGCTTGGGAATTATTTTCCAGGAAAAATACAACGGAACGAGATCGCCGCGTACGCCCGGATAGCTAAGGTATCTCTGCGAAAATTTCCTGCATAAAATCGTCCGCTCTCATTGCACACCGGCGCAACAGTTTATTTCCAGCCCTCGAGATCGGCGAATAAATTCCGGACGAGGACAGACGGCTTTTTCAGGCGGCGTAAAAGATTGTTGCGCGTATATTTATACGTTGGAACATTTGCCAAATTACTTTATGGGTATCGCATAGCGATGAAGGGGGAGGGGTGGGTGCGTGAAATGTGTGTTAACAATAAAGAACGAAACTAACCTGATAATCGAAACCTTTATTGATCGTCGTAAACAATAAACAATGCAGGGAATAAAATACAGGGAATGATAAACAATGCAGGGAAAACATCGCAGTAATATTTTACATGATTTAAGCTATCGTAAACAATTTTCAAAAGTTTATCTTCATTTGTAATGAAAAATATGTTTACGCGCGAGTTTTATATTTGCATTTGGTATGTAGGGTTTATAAATATGTTTGCTATAAGTCCGATGTATGGAGCTGTAATGTACAGTTACAATATACTGCTATTACCAAAGTAAATATAGCGATCTGAGCTATTTTTCATGAATGTAGACTAGTCTGTGCTACAGATTCCTCTCTGGGGTGCTGTCGTGTTATGGTCGATACAGAGAGTAATGAAACCAACACCTACTCAAAGCTTACTCCACGGAAAGTAGAAAATGGAATATACTTCTTTCTCTGTTAGTACTTGTGACAAACGCGTTACCCCCAGGGACACTCCATATTATTATTAGGATTAACCCTTTTCAAAGTTGTTACACTATTTTGTAAAAGAATTTCCAAATTATTGAAGCTTGTATTCGGCAAATTAAAAAGAAAATAGCGCTCTTCTATAAGGCAACAGGTTCAATTTTTTATGCTTTCAATAAAAGCAAACATACCATGTGGAAATACAGTATATTGAAATAATGTCATCACTTTCGAATTGAAATAGAAAACAGTATGAATTTCGAATTGATCTGTCCTCAAGAAATTTAATATAATTACAGAGATGTGTTATCCGTGAACAGTAATTCACTGTTTGTGTTTTCAACACTGCGGTAAATCTCGTTTCACAATGTAGTTACATTACCAACCGAACTAATTCTTGATGATATCCAGATAGCTCGCCGGTGTTTCGTACTTTATTTGCAACAGCAAAATGCTCGTTGGCAAATTAATAGCGCGGAACTAGTTGGCTTGACCTCTTTTGATAACACAAATAATTGCGTAGGTAACAGTGCCCTGTTTATTACAAGTGTTTTGTGTATCTACGGTGTTGAACGTTTGAAAGTCGGATGAGATTCGATTCTCCGAGTGTATAACGCGCTTGCATGTGACGAATGTTTGTGTTTCCATTAGTCGATGTATAATATACGATGCATTTCTATTAGTTGACGAGTTAGTCAATTAATTTGAATGTTGAGACATATCATTTCAAGAGATGTCTTTGTGTATGCCACGTGACGCGTGCAACAGTGATCGTTCGTCTCTGCGCTCGAAACGGATCAAGCAGAATTTGTGTACACACATCGATCTGTAACAAGAAGACCAACTTCGCTGCTGTTCGTTTGACCGAACGTTAAGAAGCATGTCGAGGCCGGTCGATTCAAACGCGGCAATTCGATCTCGATTAATCGGAAAATGCATGGATGCTCGCACCCCAGGCGTACGTTGGCGTCCCACACGGCTGAAACGAATTCATTATTTGCCAGCGGGCGGGGTTCAATTTAATGGGAACGAGGGGCATTCGTGGTGCAGAATTATGTACTACGATATGAGTCCGCGATGCTATAATGCTGAAATTATATCGAAAATGAGCAGTCAGGCCGGGGGTATCGTTCGACGGTCCACTTCCTCTCAAAATCGTCCAATATTGGAGCTGACAGTAAATAAGCACTAACTCGTTGCTAATTCGAAATTTTCCCCTCCCGCCCACCTCCCCCCCTCCTCGTCAAAACGGAGTCCGCGTGGTCCGATGAACTCAATTCGGTTTACGTTTCACGCGTCTCGCATTATCGGGTCGATCGATTGGAAAAATTATGCTCTTTTATAGAGTCACGATTCCGCTAAATTTATTCATCGCTCGCTCGGACAAGCGATCGCAAATCCGTGCTCGCGTTCGAAAATATCATGAATAAATAAATCGGTGTTTATTTCTTTTCGAAAACCATGTCAACGCTCCCGCGGGAATAGGGTGAACGCGTTCCCACTTATTGCCGGAGATTTCCACGAAACTTCCAGCCGCAATTTCCAGGAAACCAGGGACTCGAGCCGGGCCGGTTGTAAACAAGCAACGCCTCCTAATTCCCGTCACCGCCTCCCTCCGGCGTGATCTCCCGTCTAGCCTCTTTCATTTTGCTTTCATTTCAAACTTTTGATTATTATCGGCTGAGCTACGCGCCGAGCAAGAGACGCAATTAGATGGCGCCTACATTCTCCGTGCTTCTCGCATCGATTAGTCTATTGGTCGTATTATTTACCAATAGAAATGATTTTTGGGAGATTATAGAGAATTGGGGAGTACGAGTGTGTAGGTCGGAAGGAGCGAGCAGGATACCATCCTTGCCTCTAGACGAAAATTGTGTCATATTTTCTGCAAGAAACTGTAATCTCAGCGCTCTGAAAATTCATAGAGCAGACCAAGTTTGACAGCAACGCCAGTGCATGCAGAATTTTCTGATTTATGGTTGGTCTCCATGCTATAAATCGCATATAAATGACATACTACAAATCTTTAATGGAAAAAAGTTACTAATACTTTCTTTACAGGTAATGTAATCAGAAATCTCCTTTCTCCTGTTTAATTTCGCTACATTTACTCTGCAAATAAACCTACAGCGCGACTATGCGAACGAAATTTCAATTTTCGTTAATAAGCATAACGACTCGCGATAATCTGCGACTTGCCTGCAAGCGTCGCGCCGTATAATATCGACGGTTACGTGCGAGAGCGTGCTGCATTTGAAGAGTTCAACTGAAATAGAACGGGCATTACGGGAACTGGTGTTTGCACGCCTAATATAAAAACGGGCATCGCGAAGTGGAAAAAAGACGGAGGAATTAGTTACACACGCCGGGCGGGGTGGGGCCCATTGAAAAACACGTGGAAACGACACTACCCTCGACACGTCTCGAATATGTTACCAACCGCACAATGAGGCAGCAACGTACCGCGAAATAAAACCGTCGTTTAAGTGCTCGACAGTAATTTTATAAATTTCAAAGACCGGCACGAGTGGATACTCAGACGAAGTAGGGAACGCCGGAAAGGGGATGAAACAAAGGTCCAGCTTACGCGGTTTCAGCCGCGGGGGAACGAGGGAGAGATGGGGAGAATTTCGCGCAAAGCACGCCAGAAACGGTGTGGCGTGATTAATGGCGAAATCTCTGGGAGAGAGAGATCTCCGGGGCTGGAGAGGGGAGTGGGGGGGAGGGGGGCGGGCAAAGGGGCGGAGAGAGGGAGCGGTCGCTGAGACGAGGTAGAATAAGCCGAAAAACAAGGAATTGCGAGTGGCAACAATTGGCCCCGACAATGGGTCCGCGGTTCCCGTTGTCGCAGATTTGCCGTGATAACGGTGCCGGATGTCTGATGGTTATCGTTGTTACCATCGTTTCACCGGAAAGTTCGAGCACCGTTTTCGCCCAGTTTTGCGCGCGTGCTCTCGTTCCGCGCCGACCATTCGTGCAGTTTTACCGAAATCCCACTCCCGGAGCGGGTGCCCTTACACCCCCGCCGCCGATCCCTATGCATATGCTAATGCCGAACAGCGTCCGCCGGCCTCGGGACAAAATTTTTCTAGGGTCGCGTGTCCGCGTTAGTCGTTACGCGCTCCGTAAATTCCTGCGCGATAACCGGGCGGCCGACGATCGGTATCAGGCCCTGACCCGCGCGATTCGAGTCTAATTATCCGTTATCGCGGCGCGCATAAATCTTCGGACAATGTCGACCAAGCGACGAGGCCTGATCTTCAGAAGGCATCCGTTATTACGCGTGGCACATCCTCACGGACCTGTACACGACTCTCGGCGCGACGATATTCCGGCGACGTGGCGCACATCTGCGCAGATATCTGATTAATATCGCGACCTCGGATGCGGCACGTGTTCGCTGGTGGCAACAATATTTGGACACCCGATAGATATCTGCTACAAGCGGTCGGTATAATTGCTGGCAGCCGACACGTGTCACATTCGCGATCGAACGTACCGACGATCGTTCCGTGTTCCGTGATGCTCCGGAGAACGGATACACCTCTATAGATACAATCGGCCGGATGTCCGCGGTCCTCGCAAATTTCGTCCTCCGTCGTACGATCCTTCCGATTCGAACCGATTTCGTTATTCCGGATACTTTTCGTATTCCACGTACTATCGCCTGATCAGTAGGCTGCGGGTCTTTATGGAAAATGAAATGTGTAAGCATCGAATGCAAGAAACCGGAATCAATTAGAATGTTTGGTCCTCCTTCCACAGTTTTAACCCTTTGCACTCGAAGCTGCGAGTACTTTAACTTTAAATCTAAAATAATTTTTCTGGCTTATAGTATTTCCATTTTACGTGACCAAATGTATTTTATACACATGAAATTGTTTCTTGTGACTCATATCATCAGTTTTGCTGTTAAGAAGTTTTACTAATCTAAACTTTATTAATATAGAAATTATTTTGGGACGTGATGAAATAATTTTAGTGGTGCCTCAGAGTCGCCACACGAGAGCAAAGGATTAATAAGTTGAAAGTAATATATTCGTATTCTCGAATTGTTTAAGTTCTTCCGTTGTTTCAAGTAATTACACATTAATCTCATTACGTCCATATATTATGAATGCTAACGGTGCAGTATAAAAGATAAAATATGTCCTCCATTCTGTGATTTCAAATTAATTCTGAAATCGCATGACTTCTATTTACGTGAAAATTATTGGAAAAGTTGTGACAATAATCTCGGGTTTCGGATGTACTTTCGCGGGTTTCATTTCAACGCTGGTAAGTATAATGCGGATCTTTATGCATAAGAGTTACAGCAAAAGTTGTTTCCACCCTGATAGGATGAAATGAAGTTAATTAATTGTTCAACTAATCCAAACGCGAATCCCATTACCGAGTACCGAATACGATAATCAGTAGACAGCCGTTTTCTGTGAAATAAAAATGATCTGCACTAATTACAATCTCGGTTATTGAAATTCTACAACATTTCCAATCTAAAACGTGATTACTCGTATGTGATGCGAGCCTGATACGAAATCAATGAAGTAATACGTAGAGACCTAAAAATGCCTATAATTAAAAATGAAATTGCAAACCTCGGCTAGCGCCAGAACGAATGTTTGAATCAACATAATCTACGGTTGGTAATTCAGACACTAAATAGATCGAGTCACATATATGAACTTAAAAGACGTAGGATACAACAGATTTAAAAAGTAGATTCAAATAGCAGCAAATTCTCATGCGTTACTTAAACGCTTTTTCACCATAAAATGCACCCCATGTCATAGTTTCGTGTTGTCATAATTTCTGAAAATTTAATTGAACCTTTGTTCGTAGTATTCTACTATTATGTGCTATTATGGTATTCTAATACTCTACCAGACACAGGAGCTACATACTTATGTACTTCGTTTCTTAATTGTTTTAGTAAATTATAAATATTACAGCAGTATTCTTAAATTCCTTACATGTCTTTACTATTTTGTATTCATATACTGATTTAGAAATGCAATAGAATTCGTCATCTCGTGATCGGTATGCGTTCCGCCGCGCTCTGAGGAGCAACAGAACGAAACGGAGGTTCGTCAGGAGCGATTCGCAGTTTGCAATATTTTCGATGAGAATATCCGGGAACGATCTCGCGAATGATACACCGGTAACGAGCCGTGTTTTACAGGGAAGCCCTGTCGAACGCTATCTGAATTTCCATTACCTTCGAGTAAGTTATCCTGCCGGCGTTCGCCGGGATTAAAAAACCATCTCCTCGTGGATTGGCGTTAGAGGGGATCGCTTAACGGCCGAGGGATGAACGTCTTTATCTAAGGCTCGCCCCGTGAAGGTACCGGAAGAAATGGGGTAAAGCCCAGGGAAGCTCTAATCGCCGGCTCCGCTGCACCGTTTCCAATTCCCGATTTTCAGGGTTCGATGCTCGACGATGATCGGATCGACAGCCGCGTTACGTGTCGTCGCTCGCCCTCCCAACCACCGTTTTCCCCCCCCCCCATTTTCCTCCCCCTTCCGCGCAACTACCGTTCACCCCCTTCGTCCTCACGAGGCACGTTGCCGCGTTCCAAGTACACACCTATGTCGGTCGTGCTTTCCTGAAATTTACAGACACGATTAATGTCACGGCTGGCTCGTCCGGCGGACGCTCGCCGCGCTACCGGCCGTTTGTAGGCCTAACCGTTACTAATTTCGGCGGCGAGTTATGGCTACTGTTGCCCTCCGCGACTCTACGGGGTGTTCCGTTAGTCCGTGGCCGAGATATCGGCAGAGATTCGCCGCGAACTACAACTTTCGACGGCATCGCGTCGCGCTGGAAGAAATTGACTCCCGTTCAATCAGCCGCCCATCGATTCTCCTGGGTCGCTGCCAATCGAACGGTTGCAGTTGCTCGCTGATTTATAGGGAAATTCGACACCCCCCCCGGACAAGAAAATAGCTAGTTTCCCAATTTTTCTGATATTACGAAAATACGTACGGGATATTTCTTGGGCACAGATTGGCACACGGATTTTTCGAACGGACGCTTATGACCATTAATTAGAACGGAGTTTCGGCATTGCTTTAGTATGCTTAGTTTGTTAAGACAACTTTCCAATGTATCAAAAATGTTATAATAAACGCTCGACTTTAATCGCGATTTAATTATATCGATATAGCAGTAGGACGAATCACGAATAATATGAGTAGAGCACTAAACTGACATTTAAAAATAAAATGCATATAATGCGAAGAACATGATGGTAAGAATTAAGTGTTCTCTTAATTATATTGTTTTGCAATTTAATTATGTGCATATTGAACAGAATACGCCGTAAAACGTTAATTCATTCGAATGAACAAGATTATACTATACAAGTAAGACGAAGGAAGGGATAATATACTTTTGTTTCACGCTTTATTATCGAAAACACCAATTTTGAAAAAAAAGTACGTATCGTGTCATATAAGTAGGATTCGATTGACGCATCTGATCATATTACACCAATTCTAGTTGCGACAATCACAAAGAAACGCGAACTGTATCGATCCTCGTGTCCATGTTCCTCGAAAACGCATGTTTCCGCGAAGAAAAAAAACGTGGCACGATTTCGGCGACATCTTGCATAATTCTCACTAAAATCCGCGACGGTTTGTTGTGGTTCCGGAAACGTGTACAGGATTAAAACACGCTCGGAGCAAAAACATTTATGGCACAATCGCGCGAGTTAGCAGCCGGCGAGTACAAAGAGAAACAAACTGCCTTGTAGACAGATCCACTTTTCGCCCGTGCGACGAAGCTTACACGCCGTGAATGCTTTAACGCGTGCATTAGTATAAAAATTGCCCGGGGCAATCTTTTCTACGTGTACCCTTGATGGAAACATACATTTTTATGAACCGCATTGTTCATTCGCTGGAATATTTATACGACGGAATGGAATTCCCGCTGAATTTTTTATAACCCCTTAAAGCACTTACTGATCTAGTAAATGGGCGAACGTATCCTATATTACGTAACCTAGCACAGTTATGATATGCTGTTACGTTCAGTATCGCGGAAGAGGAAATAGATCATCCATTGCCGGGCAATTTAGATGGTCGCCCAAGATTACAAAGTTAGTTTATCGATGCTGGGTATAAATTCATAGGAAATAACCGACTGCTGGTCGAAAGTTAACATTTTTATTTCCTTCAAAACGAATATTATATTCTTTCTCGTCTATTATTTCTTTATATTCCTCATTCTTATGATAAAGAAACATGTCGAAAAACTAAAGTTAAAAATGTGATATCTTTACACATGTAATGAATAAAGTAAAGATAAAAACATATATAATAACTTTACGGTAGTTCTGTTTATTTTCATTTGTGGTTATTAAATAAAAAATGATATATTTCTATAACCTAAATTGATAAACTAATTTTTATTGATGTCATTCTATTCGAGAATATTTTTCGTGCAATAATATAATTATTTACGTCTGCAAACTTCAAAGTAAAAAATGTCGACAACGTATTTTTTATTTTATAATATTGTAAGCGACGTTGCAACGAATTTTACGATGTAATATAGCGATCTTGAGGCAATAAACAACCTAGTAATATTTTGGGCCAGCCATCCCGCTGCGCGATGTTCTATTTTCGCCGTTAGGTAAATATCGTAAAAACATGCCACGAAGCTCGTAAATAATGGTAAACTGTGATGAGATCGCTGAAACGGTCCGTACGCAAGCCGCTCGTCTCGCTCGTATTAACATGCAACCGCCTTGCGGGTCCTTCGCGATGCATTATCAACGAGCCGCTGATTTGTTCCTGGTATAAACGTTGGCCAGGATGTGCCGCCGACCGACGCGCACACATTGTAATTATTGTTCGCTGTGCCACCGGTACTCGTGATGGTGCCGATAACGTCGCCATTGAAACAGTTAGCTTTTAATCTAACGGTCGAATCGCGATGCCTCCGTTATCAGTGAAATTAATGGAGATTAATTCCCTATCCGGGCTTGGCATTCTTGCGGCGGTGCATTAAAAGCAACATTTTTTTTTCCCCCGCGGCGCGTTTCTCCGCTTTTCTTTCGTAACGCGCCGGCGATAAACCGACAATCGATTGGAAGAGCAGCAACGCGGATGCATTAACCGGAAACAGGATTATCGATCGGGCCGGGACGCCTCGCCGCCGAGTAAGAAATTACCGTTGCACGCAGTTTCGAAATTTACAGCATAAACCCGGGGCCTCGCCTTATAGGTAAGGTCAACTCTGCATTATCGAGATCCGTTTGATTTACCGTAGCAATAAAGGCAATGCGTAGCCCCGCCGCTGCGCTGCCTACGTTAGCGCAGACGATGTTTGCTCAGTTGTGGCGGCAAACCGTCCACGATTGTGCCCTGACACCCAGAACTACGATTCTGATTAAAGGATTAGTGGATTACGCCAAGGGGTTTGCGAATGCGGTTGCGCGCACCCGCGATATCGGTAATTTCGGTATATGTATGCAGTTCGTTGTTGGTGGTGTATTATGACATCGCGAGATCAGTCGATCCGATCAAGAGAAAAAATTCTCTGGGAACAGCTGTTACATCACGCCTGCGAAACGTCGACGACGGTTAACGGGTCGTTACTTCGATTTGTTCGTGACCCGACCGCCTCGGAACGCGATATCGCGATAACCGAGACGATATTAGCATTTCGATGCTAATTGTCGATCGCGGAAGGAGTTGCGAAGAAATGATCGGATTAATGGACCGTTAGGCAAATGCGAATGTTACTGTTACGTACGCTCCGAACAGCGATCAAGAAAACGTTTTATTATTCTCTTCCTCTATCGATATTTGCTTGTATTTTATTTTGACATACTGAACTTCGAATCGCTACTTAATTAATTAATCTATAGAAATTGAATAAAACAAGTTGCTGCTCCACTAGAAGCAGCCGATAGATTCATAGATCTAGACGAAGAATATTCAAATAGATGTATTTTGATTTCGACTATGGATTTTCTCGCTTTTATTCTTGCATACAGCGAAAGTACAAATCGCTAATCAATAATTTAACAATGACAGGCGTTCTTAACACGTAATTAATTGCTAATTAGTTGAGTGTTATAATTAATATATCATGTACGATGATGTTACTTTATTGTATTCACAATTAACCGGTTCTCGTTCAAATAGATCCTTTGACTTGGCCAAATGCATGAATAGTTATGGAATAGAAAATGATACATAATGGTACAGCTTTACAACACAAAGCAGAAATATATGCAATATTCTGTATCACTATTCATTCAGTGACGCGGAAGAACAGCCAATTTATTGCG
Organism: Augochlora pura; assembly: GCF_028453695.1. Classification (NCBI taxonomy): domain Eukaryota; kingdom Metazoa; phylum Arthropoda; class Insecta; order Hymenoptera; family Halictidae; genus Augochlora; species Augochlora pura. Next base: position 9,146,314 of record NC_135781.1, on the reverse strand, counting down.
TCAATTAGTGACGTCATACGCAAGTGAACAATTGCTACTTGAATGCATACAACATATCATTAACTTCAGCGTTTCAAATATTTCAGTAACTATTAGTATCATGACTTGATGTGTCCTTGCGGTACGAAAATAACAAAAGTTGCATTGCAAATTGTACACTGATGGAGAACCAGGCAATCTGAGTTAACCAGTTAACAACAATGTATGCAAGTTAGTGCACATCACTTTGAAAGGTATGATTTATATTTTACAAGAGGTAATGATTGTGTAGTGCTTACGGATGTTGCAATGACAATGAGAATCCTCGGAGTGCAGATCAACAAGAGATAATCATCAATCCTGCGCAGATCGATCCTCTTTAACTAATATGCAAGATCTATCGGCAGATAACCGTATCCGACAGTGGTAAATCGATACGATCTAGTATCGATCCAGTAACAATAACATATATGTACATGTCTAATCATTAAGGGAAGTAATTGTCAAGCTGATTGGCAAGGAAAAATTGTCGGAGACACAGCAATTAATTTATGAAATGGAAATGATCTCGAAATATCTGAAATTCTAACGTTATAATAGTTCAAATATCGACAATGTGTCTAAAATGTGAAATTCAATGTACTTTTCCTTTCGATGAGTTTTCCCGAGTATGAAATGCGGAATGGTTGAAAGTGAGTGTTGTAAAACACAGATTGATTAAGACAGATGTTTACGAAGTTTTTGGGCAGCTTCAAGTGACCTGGTTCACTTGACCTTGCTTAGGTTCCTCGAAGTCCTGCGTGGCCGAAAGATGGAGCGTAAGTGAGTTAAAGGGAATAAGGAAAGAAAGACAGCGAATGAGGACGAGTAAAATAGAGTGCGAGAGAGAATGTTCAATTAATGAGGAAAATGGCTGGAAAGGGTGGAAGAGCCGACGCCAAAGGTCGAGAAATTTGAAGGAAAACCATCACCCTGCGAACTTGTGCATGTCGTAGTTGGTGTCGCCGTTGTTGCCGCAGTTGCCACCGTTGTTACTTTATTCATTTGTTGTTATAAGTCATAGGCAGCCGCTGTACGATATTGCTAATAGCTACTGCTGTTATTGTTATCCTACGTCGTTTGTGTTGTTTCGTGTCAGCACGGAGTCTCGTCGGATTTTTAAATAATAATTCCTATAGTATAAATACTTTTTAGGCTGACTGTAATTTGTGTTTTACTTTAAGTGTCGCCAATCTGTTACCAATAAGAATCTTAGAAATTCCTACACGAGAATCTCAAACAAAATTATTAGATTTTGTCAATGACGATTGAAGTTGCTTTCACCATTGAACGATACGATTCAGAAATATCCAACTGTAAATGGTAGACTTCAAAAGATGAAAACTCATCGTTTCGATGTTTTCCGCGTGTCTTTATTAAATATTCGTCACCCGCTCTTTGTCCTTTTTCGGTTCTCCATCCTAATGAAACGCTCGCGATCTCGCTGACGGTATAATTATGCCGCGGGAAAGAACGAAAAAAAGTGTCGGCAACAGGGGGGAAAAAAATAGAGGAAAAACGAAACGACCAGACGGCAGCCGCATCGCGACACTGCGGTTTCCCTTCGCGTGGCCAGATTCGAAATGATAATGCCGTATATTTCGCCCGGCACCGGGGGGAATGTAACCAGAAATTGCGATCCAATTAACCGAAATAATAATGACGGTAATAGCCGCGTTGATTGACACGCCGTCACGATAAATCTAGATTATTATCAGTATTCAGGCATGTAAATAGAACAAGGCAAAGCTAACCTACATTCAACCCCGGGATAAACGCGACGCGTCCGTTTTCGGCGTTTATTCAAATTTTTCGTTTTCCCATTATTGTCCCGGCCGAGTCCCTCTCCCCTCCTGCCCCCGCCCGTGCCGAGAACCGGCCGGAAAAGTGGCCTGATTTTGAATTCGGAAATTCACGGATATTGCGCGTCGCTCGACATACCCTGCGTTCGTTTCCGGGCTGGATAAAAGAGCCAGTGACCTTTCTCTCAGCACGCCGGAAATTCGATTGGAATTCACAAATTTTTCGAAAGAATTCTTATTTCGGCACGCGATTCTGCGATAATTCCAGTGATTTTGCCGGCTGTTTTTAACTGTCATCCGTGTCTGCTGATTATTCGACACCATTTTCAAGTCTCGGAGTATATTGGTCTGCTCTTTCGTAGCTTTATGACTTTTATTTTTTTAACACGAAGTATATGTATCAATCATTTTCAATTAAAATAGATACAACGTAAAGGTGTGACATTTAACACATGAATTTCACGAGGAGAAGAAGATATGTCACTTGTTTACTTAAACAGTACCTACAAGCTGTAAGGAACTCGAATATGCATTGCAAAAACATTTTTCAATAGAAAAGTTGGTGTGATTTCAAGGAGCATAGTATTGTAGTGCGTTTACTTTATTTTTATAGGTTGAGCATTGTATTCATTTTCGGTAAAATATTTTGTAAAAATAATTGTTTACCTCTTGTTATATTGATATTTTACAATAGAGTCAATTTAACACACGAGAGACACATCAAGTTATAAACACGAGGGCGGTATAAATGTTAAAACATTTCCTAGATCGAACAAGCCTGCGACTATTCGCCATTTTTTTACTCGACGGAAAGAATCTAACGACTCCCGTATCAAGTTCAAGCAAATTGGTTTTGTCAGCTTACTCGAAATTCCAGACGTCTATTCATGGCAGGTGCAATCACAATCAAAATACACCGATATACAGTATTGAATCTCGTGCCGTCTGATAATAAATCGTGAACTAACATTTCTATTTTGAAACTACTAATGGATGTGGCACAAACTCGGGAGCCGTTCGATTAATCAACTTCCTCCTGTCCATCAGTCTCTATTAAAAGGTTTCCTCTCTAGGCCTCGAGTACACTTGACAAATGATCGCACGCAGCCAACAGATTGTACAATTTCCTTCGTATTTTTAACGAACGAACATACACCGTCTGATTTGCGGAATGGCTACTTCGTACGGTCGAAGACTTATTCAAATCAGGGATCAGTCTCAACCATTAGCACGCCGGAAAACATACTAGTAACATGGGGCAGGTTCTGCGAAAATTATGAAAAATCTAAATTATTATACTGCTTGTTAAATTTTATGGGAGAAGAGATTTTCTATTTTCATTTATGTATGTTATTACATGGTTAAAGTATAGTAATTTAGTACAAGGATTCCGAGTGCAAAGAGTTAATATACATATGTATTATAGATGGTTCGCGTCAGTTAATTTCATACAAGAACACGAACGGATTGAATAAGTAAAGGGCTGACCTATTTTATGAACGAGTCCAATAAGGCGAAAGTTCTGAAATTAAAGGAGTCCCGGAGAGAAAGAGAGGAAGACAGCCAGAGAGGGAGGGAGAGAGAGAGGACAGGTCGCAGCGAATAGATTATCAAAATCCATATTTCATTTCCGACGTAATAAATTACTTGATAAAATTGTAAATTAAACTGAGAGGTTAAGTAAAAAGTGATCGTTATCGAAAAACTCTGTTTAACTTCGCGAAATTCCAGTAACAAGACAATCTTTCATCGTGCCTGCGCAAGGTTGATTTCACTTACAAGACCGAGTAGTGAATTCGCAAATTATGCAGGCAACGGGTCAAAGCGAGTTATCGAGATGCGCCAGTTAACCGAAACGCGTAACATCCTCGCTAAACGATCTCCAGATCCAGGGACGATCTATGCCTTCCAGTCGGACAGGGTGCAATTAATCATAGTTGTCTGTAGCGAAGTGTTCGTTACCTGTTTCGCGTAATTAAAATTAATTATAGCCGTTTGTAATATCACCGACTGCGCCCGGCCCCAACACTAATTGTTCGTGATGCATTGTTTCACCGTATACAGTTAGTCGTTAAAGCTCTCTTCTACCAGCTACCCTGCAAAGGCTTTACACCGTTGTTTCTGCACGGCCCGTCTCCTCTCGCCGCTCGGCATCGGCCGCGAGTCTTCGTCGCCCTCGTCTTTCCGTCGCTCTTTCCGCCCTTTGTCCGACCGCTTGGTCGGTAATTTCTAGAATTGTATCTGGGGAAACCGGGATTTCTGGCCGTGAAGTCGACCGTGACTGCGTCACATCAACGAACGATTGCCCATCCTTTAAACTTCGAACTCCTTCGCAGCTACGTCTGTGTATCGACGGAAACGTTCGGCAAAACTTCACGATTGAGAACAACTTCGCCACTTGAATTCCTCACCATTTCGTTTCTCAAAGTTTTTCGATCCACGCGCTTATTCAAGTTGCAAAACGGAGAATAAATACATCGATAAAATGGAAATGGCGATTGCGCTTTGACTTGGACGAAGCTATTTTGGAAATAAGGATATCAAATAGGAACGATGTGCTTTGGAGAAAATGAAGAGGAAGAAGACATGTTTACGTTGATTAGAAATTGCAAAAATGACTTCTTACATTGACACACGCACGCATCCCACTCTGTCTCTCTGTTTCTCTCTCTCTTTCTCGATTCTTTTTTACACCTCTTTACCATACTGCTGCCAATATATCATACTTCATAGAAACTATACTATATATAAGAATGTCATAATCGCTAACCGCTATCACAATATTCGTGTTTATTGGGTTTAAAATCTGAAATCAACGCGGAATAAATTACATCACAACATGATCAATCGCTTATTATCGCTGATCTATTGCAGCGATTCTCACCATATGGTACGCGTACCACTAGTACGCGAGCTGTACCAAATAACCATATCTATGTACATAAACATCCATTATAGCACTTCAATTACTTCTCCAATCATAAATTCGAAAATATTTCTTTCTATATTCCGCATTCTATCATTATTCTATTTATGCGAAATAGGATTTTCTGCGATGATTGCAATGAAGAGTAAAAATGAAACACAATTAAATCTTAAGACTAGTTTGCGTTTAAAATGAACAAAAATTGGGCCTTATATTCTGATTTTCCAAATTAAAATTCAACCATCTCAATGAATATTATAATTTGGCTTTCGCCTTTTATTTCCAATAAATGGATTTGATTAATCTTCTAACAGTTATTTTAAATACACAAATGTATATGTATCTGTCTACAAAGTGGTTTATTGGTACGTGATTTTATCGCATACTGATTGATTGGTATGCGAGAAAGATGTTGAGAACAACTCATCTAGAGAGAGAAACGTGTAAGAAGAATTGCGTCGTTAACAGGTTGAATGCCACGGGGGTCACCGGTGACCGGCACCTAACTTGGCTGTGACGCCATGGGGGCCACCGGTAACCGGTCTGCCCGGATTGAAAAAAACATAAGAAAGTTAGACGAAAGACAACACTTATAATTTCTTATTATTATCATCGTTGATGTAGTGGTGTGAAGAAATGGGTGCAGTATAAAACATTTGAAACGTGTTTATACGTTGTAAATTATCTATTGTATATAATATTTCAACATTATATGTATCGCTAAATGGAAATTTCATCGTGGCGCCACGGACAATCCCGGTAAAATTGGCGTGGCATTCAACCTGTTAAAAACGTTTCTGGTACATACATGTTGATGCGTGCCGTAACTAAAGACGATAAGTAACAAACAAACACGCCGGCTGAGGCGAATTCGTTGTGTCTAGAACAACACCAGTTGCGAAACAATGTTGTCCTACATTTTCGACTTACCGTTTCACGCGGATTCAGGCAGCATCCTGCGTAACGCCGAGTAATTCCATTTCAGCCATTTTCCGTCATTATGTTCCGTTCCGCGAGAAGAAAGGTCCTGCAGAGCTAAAGCCCGATGGACCAAGTAACAAATGGAACGTTCAGTTTCGATTTTAGTACGGAGAGCGCCATTGTGATAAATTATCGGAGCGCAAAATTTTCAAGTTTCCGATTCATGTACTTGGAATAACGACGGCAGGTCCGCCGTAGGAATCGTTTAACGCGTCCCGCTTCTGTCCTCCCTCCCCTCCCGTTCGCATTTATATTATCTCTCCCCTTTGTTTTCTTTCCTTTTAGCATTACTCGACGGGAAATGAAACGACCCTTCTGGGCTGAACGAGTTTCCCAGGTGATTCAAGACATCCCACGACTTTTCCACGGTCCTCCGGTTTTGTTTACGAGAAAGTTACGGCCCGCGGAGTAACTTCGGGGGCGAGTTCTTCGTGTCATTGGCCTTGCCAGCATCATTCGCGACGAATGCGGCGTCGGCGACGTTCCGCGCAGAAGTAATTACCGAAGCGGCAGGGTAAACGCGCGCTTCGCGGTGATGCAGAGACCGGCTTCCTGGCCGTCGAGTTCCCAAAAGTTCTCTGAATGGTCTCGCCCCGGGAGGAGTGCTAATTATTGTCCCCCATAATGCACGGGAATCCCTTCGAGTTTAACGCGTCCACGAGTGTGAATCATTTTTAAAACCGACGGTGAATGAAGGCGGATTCTCGACGGGAGAGGATGTCCGCTTTTTATTGGCTACGCGGCGTCCCGATGTCCGGCGAAAAAGACCGATGATTCCGCAACCCGGTTCCATTCTGCGGCATGACTCGTGAGATTTCGATCCGAGGAGACTTTTCCTACGAAAACAAACGAGAAATAATGGACTACGCTGTAAAGACGTTCGATAGAAATCTGAACGTTTCTGCTGCAACCATCGCTTGCTTGTGGATTAGAAATGAAGCGTGAACGTCTTTTACCGAATGCAAAATCGTATCAAACATTATTCATGAATTTCAAAGTACTCTAATATATTTTATTTTCCCTAAAACAATTATATCTGTATATAAAACCTGCGCAGATATTTGTAGTTTTCGTACAGGGTAGAAATGTACCCCATGTAAGTCGAAACAGCGGTGTTTGAGGATTTAAACGAAGATGACGATAAGAGCGATTGAACAATTTTCCTAGCACCTCCAAATAATAAATCATGTGGCATAATAGATAGGTAAAGCCTTCCGTGAAACAACTGTGCCATACACTTGTTTCCTCCATCGATCCGGAAACAATTTCACGAGTTTCTTCGGGAATGCTATGGAGATACGGCGCGCGGCGTTGGAGACTAAGATAAAGCGGCGTAAACGGACGAAAATGAGAAACACGATTCCAATTTCCATTCGCAGCTTGCGGCGTCTTGTCCGCGGCGCGATAAGACGCGCCTTTATCGTCGCGACACGATACACGCAGCCAGTCTCCAATTTTCCGCGATATTGCGACCGCGGGGGAAAACGGGAACGCCGCGCGGCGCCGCTGGAAATCCTTTTTGTTTCCGCGATACGCTAATATGTATCTGGCGTGGCTTTCAGCGCCGCGTAAAAGGAATGGGATGCGACGTTTATTGCCTCCTCGGAGATTGCTGTTCGCGGGACGAGAATCGCGAGCCAACGTAACCCCGGGGCGCCGCGATGCATGCATCCGCCGAAGAAAACACGTCGCGGATTATCCACTTTCGACCAGCCTCATCGTTCGTCGTTTGATGCACAGGCTGAGACGTTAAGTAAGAACGCTAAGTAAAGCTCCGCGCAGCGAGGCTTTGAGGGATGTGTCCTACACGCGTCTCCGCGCAACACTCTTAAAACTGCGCGACCCCCGGCGTCTCGGCGAAAACGCCACGGCAGGCGATGCTCATTAAATAGGAAACAGATTTTTCACGTTGAAATGAAATAACGTAAAAGTTTCAGAGTAGTCGATCTTATTTAACACTTTGACTGTTAGGGGAATATCTTAAAATATTTCGTCAAATTCTAATATATTATTTAACCAAAATTGAGAAGTTAAGTTGTACGAAATCAATTATAACATACTATGGATTGCTCTTAGACATTTTAAATTTTCTCTAAACTTTAATAAAACATGTAAACAAATTTTTGGTCAGGAACTAGGTGATTAAATAATAGTATTTATAAATATTTTTCTCGTAAAGGAATTTATTAATGATACAGTTTTTCTAATCAACATTGCCCAAGTTGCACAATTAGGAATTTCTTAAAAATTTGTTCTATAATCATTGTCTGAATAATGATTGTCGCGATTGGTTCAGAAACAGGTCACTTCATAGAAAACTTATTTACCAGTGAAAGAAGTTAACAACGAAAACACTGTTCTGTTGAAGCAACGGTCGGCGATACTTTGGAACGTTATACGCGTAAATTATCTGAGGTATCTCGCGAATTTTATTACAGAATGCAAATTGAGTCATGAATTTGCTTAACGTGTTCAGTTTTCGAAATTGGTGAAACGTTCGCTTCTTGTCCATGCTGATTATTCATCGGGCCCGAATGATTCCATTTTACCGAATTCGTTGTCATTAATCCGTTGAGTGCTGCAGGAAATTTGAGCATTTTACGTAAGTATCATTTATTTCGTTATTCAGTAAATTGCAGTAATAAAACATTACATTCGATCGCGTTCACTTGATCCCGATTATTTTTAACCAATTTAATATAGTTGATTATCGATCTCAATTATGTTAGTAGGCGCTTGGATTAAATTTAATTGAATCGTATTGAATCGACCGGGAATGTGTTTGCATTTTCTGAAGGGCGGCGTTACAACGTTGCGTAACGTAATTCAACTATTTAAGAGAAGCTAATGGAAATTACTTTCTCGGTTAAATATACCGATTTCTGTGGAAATAACGCAAAAGTGCTTAATGCGTTCAGAAGCGTACAAGCTGTGCGACCTTTTTCATCGCAAATATCGACGCAGATATTTTAGTAAATAATGTTTGTCCTAAATGTGTTTATAATACTGAACATGTAATCGCCATGACATTAACTATATTACCGAATGTTTGATTTTTATGTAAAATATAAATAATTTGTAATATATAATGTAATAGGTTTTAAATGCAAAATATGAAACATTACGATTTTAGTTAACACTTTACAATCTATTAATAATTTATTTGAATGTAAGAAAACTACGATATTTACATTATATTTAAATACCGTAATTAATAATAGATTAAATGTTATTAAGCAATTTAATGCTTTAATGCAAGCAATGCTCGTGAAAGTAACTTTTAATACACCAGTACACTTTCTTATCATACAACTGTAAGGAAGATCTTTTTAGTACTTTTTCGGTCGTCAATGATGTGATTTATGTCTTGTTTCCGCGTACACACAAGGATTTTGATGTTCGCGGGTCCCGATTACCTTTTACGGTGATAGGGAAGTTATTATGAAATCTTAGACGTTTGTGGGATAACAACTATATAACTATTTATTTTAAATAACACTTAATGCTATGCTGTACAGACGTCGGGTGGATGGTGAGTGTGCTGCGTAATGCAAAGTGTGTGTTGTTGATTTAGACTGACTAGCATGACGGCGTTTCCTTCGAAGTAGACTCGGTGTGGGTGTGGTGTTTTTAGTAAAGTGATCTGATTTGTTCATTGCGGATTTTCAATTTGAGAGTGGGAATGGTTGTCGTGTGTCATTGGCTATTGGGATAGAAAATGATGGAAAGGTAAAGGGCTGGATGGAAAAGGAAAGAAGAGAGAGTGACCGCCCAGAGTAATGGTCACTTGCAGGTATGAACCGTACCCCTGAAGCGGCGCACCCGAGGACTCTGCGTATTTCGAATTTTGACCGTAGCAGGCAATAAATCCCAGAGAAGTGCCTCGACTAAAAATGGTACATGCAAAGGAAAATCTGCGAACGCGGTAATTGTCTAACATCTGAGGTGCAGCTGTCGGTTACAAAATAATAAAAAGATAAATTTTGGAAGAAGTAATGACTTTTCGGAGAATTGCGTGCCACGGAAGGTTTTGCTTTGAACGAATGATGGATGGGTCGGTACCTGAATTTTATGTTTTCCTTGCCGCGGAACATGTCTACTTTTACGTTCTTCACAATGATGAATCTATCGCGCGTGTTATTCGTTCGTCGGAGTCAAAGATGACGATGTTTTCCAGTCATAAAGTCAAATAAGCGCTTCGGGGGTGTGTAACGATTCGCCAGGTATATCGTCTACCTGTGTTGTCGTCGCAACAAACTGGCTGACAACAAGAAGCCCGTGATCCGTGAGTTTTCGTGAATTTGCAAGCACGGCCGCGACAAGTGGCCAGAGCTCCATACGATCGACATGCAAAACGTCGCGGAGTTCAGCCCCTTCGCCGTCCAGTGAGGCGGAAGTCGTCGAGCAGGGTGGTCCGAACAAAAGCCGGGAAATAAGGGGGAAAGTTTTGTCGCAAGTCAGTGACGATCTACCAGTGGAATAATCGGCGGTGGCGTACAGGCGAGACGATACCATTTTTCCATTTGCGCCCCCTGTCTCCGTCGGTCGCGGGTCCATCCCTCCTCCGGTTCCGGTCCTCGCCCGTCCGGTCGTTCGTTCGTTCGTTCGCTCGCTCGTTCGCTCGTTCGCTCGTTCGTTTCGGTTTCATCCGTTCGGTGGAGCCGAAGCACAATTGCTTGGCCGTGCATGCCGTACAGGCGGTTCGTGAAAGTTGCATGAATGGAATGAAAGAAATGCGAACCGAGAGGGAATCGGTTGCATAGATCGGCGCGCGGTGGCAGCGGCGGCGAGGGGTTCCCCGTTCAGAATGATAGATGTCTGGATGTCTGGATAGATGGATGGATGGATGGATGGTTGGCCGACCGGCCGGCCGGTCCGGTCGGTCGGTCGGTCGGTTGAATCGATCGAGGGAGAATTTACTTGAACGCCCCGATTGGCCGTACCTCGTATCGATAATCGTCGCGATACTGCGGAGGAGTTGGGAACGGCTGCTTCGAGGTGTATCCTCGTATCCATTTTGACAACCGACGGAAAGGGTGGGGTGGGCGGTTGAATGAGGACGGGCCAAAGGGGGTGAGGTCAATGGCGCTGGGAGAAAAATGCGAGTTCGCTGACGGCCTCGGCAGCGGACCGTTCTAATTCCCGTCGATTCGCGCTGCACGGAAGCCGCGTTGTTCCTGACAGCTTACACGTATACGCGGAGATTTCAAAATAAAACCGTCAGTTGGAGAAATTTCCTGCGTACGGCCCCGGCGCGATACCATCGAGCAGACGCTCGTAAACCGTTAGTTTCAATCAACGGGGGTAAATGGTTTTCTACCCGACCCCTGCTTGTTCCATTTCTCGTCGCTCCCGCCGATACCGGGTCTCTCCTATCAAGTGAGAAACTTCTGTTCGTCGCGCCAGAGTCACGCCCCACGCTCCTGTTACATTTCGCACCACGACCCCGAAACGTTGACAATCGTAACGGCGCGCCGTTACGCAGTTAAGCACGGTTTTCGCACGGTTTTCGCACGTCGTCTACCTCGAACATAAAAATTCAGCAATATCGAAGCAATTTAGGCGATGGAACAAACGCGACGTCGCCGATGTTTTTCGCACTTGAAATCCACTTCCATTTTTATTTCAATCATCTTTGAAAAGCCCGAGACAACAAGTCAGAATATAATTTCTAAAATTGAATTATCAGTCAACTGATAAAGATAACTGAACGATTAATATGCGAGCACCGAAAATCGAGCCCTATTTCCATCAGATCAAAAGAATTGTATTATTGAAATTGAAACTAGAATGGTGAAAATCGAATATATTAAAATAAACATGTCTTCTTGCAAACTAGTGAAAATGAAAGAAAATATGAAAGGAAAATATTTGGCCTTCTAAATCTCTTATCTCGACAAAATTTGTTATTGATTAATTTGATGAAGATCTTACAATTTAAAATCGAATTATTCCAACATGTAGTTCGTACCTTTACATTACTCCTATTATAGAAGTTATAAAAGTGTTCATACAAAAATATATTGATAAACTATTTTATTGAAGTACATGTTACGTGCTATTGCAAATTAATTTAACCTTATTATTGCTATCGTTATCAGGTTTAATGTTAAGTAGCTCGAAACAATACTCAGCTCAACTATCCACCAGCGCACTGATTAGTTCCGATAATAGGAGTCAACGGGCGGCTAATTGAAGTTAAACAATTTCAATCGAAACATTCAGTTTCTTATGGCTCGGTAACGAGGTTCGTGCAACTAAAAATAAACGAAAACTTGTACACGTAAACGCGACGCGGGTAAATCAAGTATCGCTGTTTATCCTAACCGCTTTATGTTCTTTGACCAATACCATAATTGGAAATTTGTGACCATTGCCGAGGTAAATAAATGTAGCCGGTCGACTAAGCGTGCCACGGATCGTGTGTTACCGCAGTTTACGCGCGGTAAATATTAACAAATAAAATTTACTGGCTGAATCATCATCGGAAGCAGTACGCAAAGCTGTGAATTAGTCTGTTTATGATATCCGACCAGATCCGGTCATTTTACGTGTTCGCATGCCAGAGAAGACTTTATATCGCGAAAGAAGAAATCACAATTTTTCGAATCGAACTAAACTCGATCAAGACGAAACGATCCAGGCAAAACTGAATATACACCTTTCTCTTGTTACAGGCGACTTCTCGTTGCATATATTCCCCGTGGAGCTGGAGGACGATGGCACCTATCAGTGTCAGGCCTCGCCGACGAACGACGGCCAACCGGCTTTGCGCTCGAGATTCGCCAAGCTGAGCGTCCTGGTTCCGCCGCAGAAACCGAAGATCCTTCAGGGCGACTCTCTTATCACCACGGAGGACCGGAAGCTGGTGATCGAGTGCGTCAGCGTTGCTGGCAAGCCGCCTGCGGAGGTAAGATTCTCCTCTCCTCAGTTTTGAATATTGATTCGAGTGGACGATAACCAGTCCGCGTGTCGCTTTGTTCTCTTTGGGCCGCGCGAAACTCTCGTTGCGTCCGGAAAACGGAGAACCGGTTGTTTCACCGCAGATTTTTCTATAAGCCTCAAATATGTCGACGCTACAAGATATTAGTACACAGACTCGACTATCTCTGCGTATAATTTCTGGACCAATTAACGCTTTATCAAAAGACCTTCGCCGTATAGTTTCTTATCGGATACGCCAACCAGTTTTGCCCGATATTTCTCATGTCTTATACGCAGTTATCGAAAAAGTACCTTTCCCGTACATTCCGTGCATTCGTTCCACTTCCATAATGCATTTCAATGAGTTATCTGGAAACTCCGCGTTTCTCGTCGCATGTAGGTACTTACCGTCGAAACGTAGAAACATTGATTGCGCTTTTACAGCCACAAGGTTACCTCAGAATTTTATCGTTCGCAGACTAAAATATTTATCTCGCTCGGAGAGGACCGATTTAAGTGGTTATTTTAGTCTGGAACGTTCTTTTCGTCCTTCTTGATATCTTTTTTTTATTGAAACAATGCAACTTCTTGCATCATTATTTTTATAGATATTTGTTGTTTTGTCAAAAATTTTTATAGATATTTGTTATTTTGTCAAAAATATTTACAAATATTGACAGCAAAAGATAGCCAAAATAAATGGTATCAAATAGATGCTCTGTTATGGCTGTCACGATCTTGGTCATTCTATTTGTCTAAAATAGAAAGATCCTTAATCAGGATGTATTTCAATATCATAAAAACCACGAGGGGAGATAAAAATTGATAATTAAAAAATGGTATTATTTTCCAGTCGAAATATCGACTTCTGCTGTTTTCTTAACTTTAGCAGGCCGAGAAGAATAGAAAAATAATGATCTTGAATTTATTGTGTCTCGGACTATAGCGACAGATTTACATAAAAATTATACTGCTAATTTGCATGAATCAGGGTTTATTTTGGTTCCTTTTCATACTCTATGCATTATATCGTACGCTATTTTTAGCGGTCTGGTCGGGCCGCTGAAACAGCCACGTGTAACTTTATTAATTTCTCTAATCTATGAATATCCTTTTATATAAATATTTTCGAAAGTATATGAATACTAGATTAGGAAACCAATTTAACTCAGTGTATACCAGTAATTCAGTCGTTACGCTAAACTATTTTCACGCGAGCTCATTTAAATCATGCCCGGTGCAGAAATACATTCGTGTCATTAAGAGTCGTCCATGAGGTCAGGCGACAAAACGAGACGTAATTTAAGAACGGAAGCCTTTCCGTCCGACAACGCGTGCGGCCCGGCGGCCGAAATAACGCGTTAAAAGTTAAAACGCATTACGTCGAACGCGTAATTACTGCCGCGCCGAGAGCTTTGTCCTCTCGGCGCGGCGCGTTGATAAAGGGACGACGCGGTTCGTTGTCGTGTCCGAAAAATCCTGCTCAAACGGCACGGTGATGAGAAACGCGGCGGCAGCGAGCATTTACAAGAAACAGAGCTTCGTTCCGCGCTTTTTGGCCGATGTTTTGGCATTCGTCTCGAGGCGATGACAGGCCAGCCGAAACGCTTTTAAACCAGCCAGAACTGACTCGACGAAATGGCAGCTTGACCGAGTTCGGATTGCTGCAGCAGCAACGGCAGCGGCGGCGGCGGCGACGGCGGCAGCGGCAGCGGTGGTGCCGGCACAGCTTCGGTATCGCGAGGCTGGATGTTCGCGCTAGAAAGGGAAAACCGTATCTTTGAGGGTGGTTGGCGGAGGCCTGCGTGCATTGCTGGTAAAAACGCCGCAAGATAAAAGACCGACCGGCGGGAAAAAAAGAGCTCCCCACCTCAACCACTGCGCGCCGCTCCGGCCCGCTTCGATTCCCTCGTCTTTGTCTATTTACTTTGGCTCAGAGATGTTTTTGCACGCAGGTGCATGCGCGGTGGAATAGCGGCGCAACCGTAAACGGGGCCAGGCCCCTTTCAATACCCGCCTAGCCACGATGCCATTTGAATAATGGTATCATTAATCCCTTAGCAGCGAAGTGCTGCACGTACTTGACGCGCCGGTGACGCGTTATCGCGACGCCGCTTCCCACGATCGAATTATCGAATTATCGAGCGCAATGTAATTCCGAAGACACTCCGATGCGAGCCAGTAATGAGGAAACGTAGGTCGATATTGAACGGGGAAACATATTGCGGTATTCTTCCCGTCTTCCTACGCTATTAGTCTTCCGGTGGAAACGGGTCCTCGAAATGCGCCGCACCACCGGATGTGTGGAATCGGAATTCGCGGTTGACGAAAATCAAATTGTCGTTAGATTACTATAAACCCCGTTTAAGCGATTCGATAATTTGATCGGAGTTTAGCCTGTCTTTTGCCTTACTCGTCGATTTAGAATTGAGAGCAATTTCTAATAAAAGATAGTAACTAGATTATAAATTTTGTAAGTAAAATAAAAATGATAATACAAAAGTATTCTCAAATTTGTTTAGTATCTTTTCAGTTTTGTGTTCAACACAGTCCCTTCTGTTACAAAATGCGTTTTCAATAAAGCATTTTCAGGCATTTCAGTGTAATCGCCCTCGATGTTAAGTTCACCTGAGCACCTGAATACAAAAGAGGTCACATGAATATGAGTGAGTTAGAATCATAGTGGTGTTGGAACGGCAACCACCGGTAAGCGATATACCTGACGTGCCGTTACATACTACGAATCATTTAATTACATCATAACTGGAAATTTCATACATCTTCGACTCCGTTAGACGGATGACACGTGTGACAGATCCACCGAAGTGAAAACCAGAAATACAGTTACAGATCTCGCCATCGAATGATCGAATGAATACTAGAGAGATCTTCCTTACAGCCTCCTATCATCCATCATAACCCTTTGCACTCGAAGCTATTTTCATATATTTTAAACATATTTTTTGATCTCCGGTATTTCTACTTTGTATGACTTATTGCGATTTCTGCATATGAAATTGAGTTTATCAGCAAGTTCAATACTTGTTATTTTAACAATTTCTATATATAAACGAGTCTGATGCCATTAAAATTATTTTGAGAAATAATAAGCAATTTTTAGTGGCACCTCAGAGTCGCCACTCGAGTGCAAAAGGTTAAACTCCTACAGACACAGTTCTGTCTAATTAGGAAACGCTATAGTGCTCCGTCAAATTCCATTTCTAAACAAATTTAAAACTACCGAGCTGACGATTGACGAAACGCCACGAAAAACTAACAGAGTCCAATCGACAATAATGCGAATACATCAATTTGAACCATAGAACACAATACTATATAAATCGCGAATCATTTACATCAGTGTAAATAATGTGTACATAAAAGGATTCCGTGTCACTTATTACACATAGTTAAATGCTTAGCATCGTTCATTGCATGCTAAGAGAGGGCATGCCACACGAACAAATTGCTGCCTTTCCTATAGAGTGGTGTAACACACATTTTCCTCATTGTGAAATACAAGAGGTGTTATTTACTTACATGTATAGATTACTGACTGAATCTACTGCTAAGATTATTTTAATTAACTAACAATTTTAATTCACAGAATCTTCATAATTTATTTCATCATTCTCACATTTTGGCATGTGTTGATTATATTTTAAGACACAAGTTAAAATTTCTGGAAGACGACTTACGTCAATATGATTTTAATCTACTCAGTCTCATTTGTTATTGGCAACAGGAACAAATGTATTAAATCGAAGCCGTATTTGCTTAGAATTTTACCATTTTTAGTATAATATAATTGAGAAGATTAAAAGTGCTGTAGTAAGCGAACCATGCAGCAAATAATCTGTGCACAATATTGTGCAACACATTTTTAACCATCCATCCAATTTTCAGAGTAATCTTACTCTCAAGGAGTCTGAAAAAAGTTATGTGACATTTTCATTGACCGTATTTGATAGACGGTCGTGTAAAGCCATAACGCGAAGCCAGGAATCCGGTGGATAGTAATTTTATCCGCGGAGCTTATTGAATCGATGACGTAATAAAGATCCGTTCGTGGGGGATATCGATGATGCGGCGTTAATGCGGGACCGATTCGCGACACCGCGAACAATTTTGCGGCTGCCGAGCTTCCCCGCTAATTCACCATTCGTTCGGATCGCGTTGCGGACGCGATTGCATTCGTTAATACAGAAATCCGTTTTCGATCGCGCGGCGATCGTTCGGGGCGCCGCGACGCAACGCGAATACGCCTTTCGGCCTAGATAAATAACGAGTCCCGGGGATTGTCGTCGACACGGGAACCGGTGAAAAATTAATTAAATTTGTTTCGCAGCCATTCGCGTGACCTGTCCGCCGGCTTTTTAATTAAAATTACGCGAATCCCTTGATTAATGCCGTTACACGGGAACATGGATTCTCGGGCCTGCGACGGTAACCACGGTTGCGCGAAATATGCGGGCAAATATTTTGCGCCCTAATAGCCGACGGAATCGGCCGGATCGCCCTTCGCTAGCGCGGGCGTCGTTCTAAATCGGTTTGGCGATCCGCGGCGCAAGAATCGCAGAACGAAATGTACTCGCCTGTCGAACGGAATTCAATTATCACCGCCCACCGTGTGCTATCGTTTGCTCGGCCGTTCAATCGACGCCTCTCCAGTTTCATAAACATTATCGTCGCGTCCCACGGACGACAAAAAACCTGGAAACGATTATAGCGCTGGATAGGCTCTCGTTCGTTCGAACGAAACCTTTCCGCTTTACGGGATGACCGCCGCCGTTGCATGTGTGCACACATCTTGAAACTAACACGGCGCACGCTATGTCCGGAATTTCAACAAAACCGCGGCCGTCGGAAACTTGCTGCAATTCTACCGACACGGCTGGAACGCTTGCGAAATACAAATTAATTTTTTGAAGCTTGACCAAAGTTTGATAATATTCCAATGGCATAGCTCGCGCGAAGTATTCGTACTATGGGTAGTCGTTCAGTCAAACTCCGAATGAAACTGATTAACTGTTCGTTCTTCTACAGAGCTTGATTACACTACTTTTGTTTCAAACGATTTTACTAGCACCGGTAGAACCGTTTTAAACTGGTTCTCAATGTCACTTTCAAACAATCCCCGGACTAGTTTTTTATCGAACTATCGGTACATACGTTTGCGAGTGTTTGGAGAACGTAATGAACTTTTTCGAAATAAAAATAATTAAAGCTGTTCCAAGTTTTCAATCATTGCGTAGATTGTTTCGATGGCTTCAAGGTTTCTGCAAATCTGATAGGGTTGAATAGGAAAGGAAACAAAATAAGAATCACATTGTTTAGTATAAGTCTAATTTGGGTTATTTGCAAAAATCCAGAATTTTATACTAAATTTTAACATAACAAAGATCGATACCTTTTCCAAATTTTGCTTCACGCATTAGCTGTAAATGTGCTGGTGAAGCTTTAAATATTTCAAATCAATCGATCAACTAGAACCTGAGATATAATGGAAAAAGTTTCAGAAAATGAGGTTTAAAGACCTTTTAAATTTAATACCGGAACACTGCATTAAAGTAGAACTTGTTATTGCTATGAATACCTGTCGCAATTTTTATTGACGTCCGCTTTGCGACAAAAAATACCACTCTCCAAAACATGATTATTTCTTATGTGACATATGGTAGAGTTATAAGTTGTTTATTGTGTTATTTAACTGAAGTTTCAATATTAGCAGAGAAAAATTGTTAATATATACAAATTGTACACCGGAGTCGAATAAATAGAGTCAATTTATTATGAAATTGTACAAGTGACTTGCAGTATTAGAAACAATCATTTGCCACGTAGTGCATACCATATATATATATATATATATATATCAATTTGTATAATAGCTAAACTGCAAATATGGCTATCGGACATATGTAATCCTTTCGCAAGCATTTTGTAAGCCTTTTGTAAGCCTTTTTGAAACCTTTTGTAAGCCATTCTATAAGCCTTTTCATATGAAAGCATTTCACAAAAATTGAAACATACGAAAACATTTATTTCACAGCTGAAGAATTTTTCGCAATGAAACGAACATAAAAACGCCCTTAATATTTCTCCATGTAAACGTTTTCTTGCGTTTTACAAATTTATTAATACCATAAATGCGTAAAGATCCCCAGTCTAATAATACCTGTCCACCCCACCACGAACGGTACAGACCGATGACATTTAGGTGCTCGGACTAGGGTGAACAGCTATTATTGTGGTTATCGATGTATCTCAGATTTTTTCTTCCGAAAAATAGGCCATTCTAATTTATTATTCTCTGCAGAATCTAGCATCTGCTCCCAAACTTTTATAATTCTATTTCTCGTAGGAACGTTTTTTGCATTATTAGCTACTGTTAAAAATATTACTTGTGCGATTAGATATTATTGCTACTAATGATTTTACATAGAATAATATGATATATTATTTTATTATAATATATAAAATATAAATATAAATTCTAGAATAATAATATTTATGTCAATTATTAAATATTGATTCATATGAATACGATTTTCAATGAAAAATTCAACAATTGTGTCGATCTACTTAAATTTCACAAAAAATTGTCAAATGAAAGGATATTGACGTAATTGATGACATTTTCATACAAATACAAAATCGTGTTCACGTAATAGAATAATAATTATTAGATATACAAAGTAGCGATCGATTGTGGAAAACAGTTCTTACTTCTGCACAAAGAGCTGTATCTCCTCGTGGTACAGACCTCCCACCCCCACGAAAATTCTAAGGTTTAAGAAATTGATTTACAGAAGTCTTTTCAGTGAATGCACACGTCCTTAAGTAATTCGCAATAAAAATTTAGTAGTCGCAAAATGAAATTGTAGCGCAGTTAGATCGTCAGTCCATCGCACTGCCCGAATTCTCGCGAGTAATCAGTGAAGTATTCGAAATATTCGCGACATTCGAAACATTCGAAATATACATCTCCAATTACCAACCCGAATAATACGATACTCATCCGCGTAGCAACCGCAACTCGACAAAATATTTCGAAAACATTCGGTCTTCACATCGGCGTTCGCATCGTGCCCCCCCCCCCCCCCCCCCTCTCTGTTACACTTGAGGCGAGGGATTTGTTTACGAGTTTTCGGTGACAACAGTATAAACTCGCCCGCGCGCTGCTATATAAAAACGAGCCTGGAAAAGGAACGAGAGACGGCCGGGAAGAAGAGAAAGAGAGATCGTTGTAACTTGCAGGTAGGAGAAGCGGATGGTTTCACGAACGAGCCGTTACAGTGATACGCACAATATCCTGCAAACTATAGCCAGCGGGTTTATTCCCGCTCACACCCAAAATCCCGACCGCGGGTTGCGAGTCGAGAAAAATATCATCGACGGGCATACGCTGCGTCGAAAGATAGTTACACACTAGTTTATGTTGCTCCAAAAAACAAATTCCCTGCGCAAACACACACGGAAGAAAAAAAACACACAGAGAGACGCACACGCGCGAAACAGAACGTGTGAAAGCGGAGGAGAAAGGGAGCGAGCGAGAGAGGGAGGCAGAGAGAGAGAGAGAGAGGGAGAGAGAGAGGGAGCGAAGGAGAACAAAAAGGAGAACGAGAGAGGGTGTAATCGCCGGGCGAGCAGCATTCCGATCCGTTGTAATTCGTCGATTACGCGCGTTCGCGGTCTTCGCCCGCGCGGCTCGCCGAAATAATCGTGGAAAAAACCCGCAAAACTCCGGCCATTGTTCGGCGGCCGTTGAAAGCTTTCGGCGGCGGTACACAAACGGCTGCGGATTGATCCGCGCGCGCGCGCCGGGCCGCGCCGCGCGTGTGCACGCCACACTTTCAATTTTTCAAAAATGTACCCTGTTACCGCACGGAATTGTCTCGGATCGCGGAAACGTTCCCGAATCGAATCGCCGCCGGTCAGAAACGCTGCTGTTTGGCTATCAATGAAACGCCTAGAACTCCGTCGAGCTATGAACGCGCCAATTATCACGCTGCTTGTCCAGCTGAATAAGCATATTTCGTAACGCGAGCTTGGACTGTTGTTCTCTAATAAAACCCAAACAATGGATTGGATATCGGCGAACGGTTCACGACGAGGCTCGGGGCGTCGAAGACGGCTCGCAACAAAAAAAAAAAACGAGCAACCGTTTAACTGCGATCGGACCGTCGCGTCGCGATGGAAATAATAGTGTTTCGACAGTAATAGAGGGCGCAGGAATTGATTGCGCTGTGATCGCGGCCGATCGCGGGCCCCGAGGCGGTGGATGTTACAATTACGCGCGGAGCACAATCGACGCGAGAACGGAGGTCCGGGCTCGGACAACGCGCGAAATTGCCAAATTTACTGCGACTTTGCATTTGCCCCGATGTCCAGCCAGCGAGATTATTTTCGTGCAAAACATCGACGAAGTAATCATAGTTTTTACATGATTAAGCAACTTTTGACAGAGGTATGTATCTGCCATCGATAATTAACGTAATAAACTATCTATATTGAAATCGGTTTTTTGCATAGCTTGATGTCTTCGATACAATAAATAAAACATAGCATTGGGAAAAGTTACAAGCCAACCTATTCGAATGAATGTATTTGCTGGAAAAACTTGTAAAATGTTGAATTTTAAGTATGTAGTCGACACGGCGAAGAGGATCGCACGGCCTTTAAAGCGGCTCGAAGTTATTACGCAAATTGTGAAATAATTTTTGCTACCGAGATTTATGAGATGCACCCTTCCTGTCGAATATCGGCATTGTTCTTTTCGGGACACGCAACGGGGCAGAAACCGAAATTGCTGCATTCACGGTGTCCTGGTTATCTTTTCGTAAATCGACGTCGGCCAACATCGCTCGTCTCCACGGTTCTCATGTGACCGCGCGGCCTTACGGAACACGCGGCACCAACCGATACGTATCTGCGAATAATTGCACGTCCTGTGTCCGGAACAGGCTTGTGAATTATTTTATACCTCTGGGCTAGCGTAATAGGTTTCTCTGCAATTGCAATGGAATTCGAGTCCACGGGCAAGAGACGGAGAGAAGCAAGAACGGAGAAAAAGGGAACCGACGCGAGAACGACAAATGGTTTAAGGGAAAAGAAAGAGGCGAAAGGAGAGGTAGTTTCCTGGCCGAAGATGATCGCGCAGTAATTAGAACAACCCGCGTATAATGATGCGGGTACGATAGCCGCTCCGCGGAGCCGGTCGTTTTAGATACGATCCTCTCTTGGCACGCTAAAGCGTCGAATTGACGGGCTTGATAGCGATACGGGTAATTGCGTTTCATTTAAATGAATTTAATATATTCCGCGCGACGCTGTGCGGCGAGTGTGCCGCGTTACGCAACGTCACGCCGCGCGGTTTCCATCGGCCGCAACGACGACGGCCGAAGCGTCGTATTCACCTGTTTCAATGCGTCCCGACCGATTTGCCTCGAAAATGCCCACAGCTTCCTCTACGGTTCACCGGAAATTCCTCGACTTTTCATCGAGCCTAGAGCACTTTATCAGCTAGTAGATTCGGTCCCGATATCTCGCTTCCGCCCCTACTTCCCCGCGTGTCGATCGCTATTCAACATTGCGGTCGAAAAAACTAGACAAACCTAGAATGACTCGCGATGAGCAAACTACTAACGAAAACGGAGCAGATCGCATTTGACGCACTTATTTCACTTTTCACAGGATTTTCTCTACTTTAAGTGTATATTTTAGTGTAAGATACATTTTTGTTTAATGTTCTTCGCATTTTTTTTCGAAGAAACTATAACACCTTCTGCTATATAACACTTAAGTATTATTTTAAATAATCTATTACTCATAATGTAACAGTAGTAAATACTATATGTATGTTTAAATACAAATTTTTTTGTCCAATATGTACTGTGTACAGAGTAAAACCATAAGCACAGTTTCATTAGAATGTTTGGAATAATCAAACTATTAAATGTATAATTCATAATTTTAATACCTAAAGAAAATGCAATGTATTTATTGCATGAAATAGAACTATAACCGAAATACATAATTGAAATTCAGAACTGAAAAATAGCAGTTATAGAACTGTAGTTATGCATTTTTTGGGAAAGATATATAGATGAAACATAAAATAGTGAAAAATTAGAAGAAACCAATTACGTAGATTTATTAATTACAGCTTGTTAAAATTATTTAAGAGAGAAACAGAATTACACTTTGGCTTCTACGTTTCGGAAAGTATGCAGACAATTTTTATTTTTTTTTTTGCTATTTTCATTTTTCTTTTCATTTTTAATAATAACAGTTATGAGATCTTTTCAGTTTTTCCTAGCTGGTTCAATCATAACTTAAATAGTGCAATTGGTAATCGTTATTTTCAGAACTTTATCCATCCTACGTACGAGAGAGGGAGAAAGAGAGGGAGACTTCTCTGGAGACAAAATGTAATTTGAAATCTGCCGGATATCCTTGTTCCTCAGCGAGCGCATTAATTTTCTGACCGTGTAATAAGTTGAAAATATGATCTGAGGAGCCGTACGTCTTCCGCAGTATCGATCACGTCCTACTCCTTTTATAATTTACGTTACAACTTAACGAAAATCCCCCTGTTTCTCCGGCTAAACGACTGACATGAGTTCCTCGATAAGCGTTTCATTATATAAGGGCTGGCGGCTGAGAGAGTTTCGCCGGGGATAAATCGTTAGAAGTTTCGCGAATTTCGCCCCAGGTGACTTTTGACATTTTTTCCCCTTCCTACATCGAACTCGTCAAAAACTCTGACGCGACCGAGATGAAAATTTATGCGCGACTGTGTGAGCCACCCTCCCCGATCTGGTCCGCGTAGCCTTTGCCATAAATTAGTTAACCGAGCAGGGAATCCGATGTTCCTAATAGGCTACACTTTTATTCGCGCATCGATCCTCAACAGATAATGTAAAAGTACCTATTAATGAGCGTTTTTCAGGGGATATAAAATTATCTTTGATTTTATTACAACTTAAAAATTTATAATATTGTTCGATAAATTGACATTTCTAGGTAACGTAATGGACTTATTATATTATTATGTCTTTTAATTTTAACTTTAGCACAATTTTAATATTATATGATATAACAACTGCATGTATCCATAAATCGGGATGATGAAAAAACTCAAGCATACAATATGGAATAATATGTTCTTGCTTCCAAACAACTGTACTCGAATAAACATTTTCCTTTTCAGTTAATTCTGACACAACAGTATTTGTGTGAGCGAATTTATAAAGAAGAATGTTCAAAAATATGAATAATAATATTACATCTATCTTCATATATGTTCTATCTATTTTTTATTTTATTATCTGTGCTAGCGTCTTAAATAGGGATAACAATTGATGGGTGTTTCATAATAGATACTTTTACTTTACCGAGAAGATTCAAAGTTCAAGCCACCACTTTTCACCGTACAATCTGAGAATTAATATTAAACAGCGGTCAGAAGTTGCTCCTTAGTTCCCGTATCGGCTTATCGCAATACCAGTGCGGTTTCAATTATTGCTCGGCGTCTGCGACTTTTTCAATCCCACTTGGACCCTTCGCGGATAGTTCTTCTTTCTCCTCCAACCGCCTCCTGCCGTTCGTTCCCCTCATAACTTCCTGGTTCCGCAACTTTCTTTCATATTGTTGCGGAAACTTGCCGCGAAACACTAGCAAGTTTGCTCGAAATAAAATTTTAATATCGTTGTCGCGCTCTTAATTCTATTACGGGGGATCAAAGGGAACGTTTTCCGCCGGTCTACGCCCGTCCATGCAAATAGTACGAATTTTAAGAATAAGAAACACTCGGCATGAACTCCTGCATACATTTATAAGACGGAACGTTCCGTCGTCGCGGGGCTTTATTAAAATGAACTCTCCAGCACGAGGCGGGTAATAAGAATTAGTCGCATGAGCATTAAATGAATCTGATTCGTATAATCGTAGAAACGAAACAATTGCTGCTGCCTGAGAACTTTCATTCAGCATTAGAATGTCGCGGAAATTATCATTTCAGCTTATGGACAGATATTTAAAGATAATAATGTGAATATTTTCGCAGCGAAGTCTTCTTAGTATATAATACTTTTCTAAAAACTATAAGAAACGCGGTATCATTATTATTATAATAATAGTCGTTAAAATTAATAGACATACATCGTAATTAACAATAAAAGTACCGATCTGTAAACATGAATAATTTGTATTGTTTTATGACACACCTATCAAGTATCATAAAAATACCACATCGAGATAATTAATGAAGTTATTTCAGTTGATTTTGAAATTCTAGTGTTAAAGTAACTAATAATTTAAATACTATCAAAGTTGTTGTATAATTTAATGTTTACAGATTTTGTACCCGCATGAATCCTAGTATGGATCATTATAGTTGCACCTCCATTTAAATTTATACTAATAAATTTAAGGATCTAAATAAACTTTTATGCTCTTATTCGAATTTCTTATTCAAATATTCATTGGCTCATTGGAAACTCAAGCATTATGAAATGGAGCAAATTGAGTACAGTGTCAGTCACATAAGAGTGACACTAAAAAATACTTTGCCAGCAAATAATCTATTTCCGAATAAATCTCTCGAGCGTCCACATTCGAGCGCGTTATCTTCCAGTCGAAATAAAATCCCCCGAATAAGTGTTGAGAAAAATTTAGTAATTCGGAACGACTTGTTAGATTTCCCTCCTTACACGTGTACGTTATTGGCTGCAATGAAGTAGCACGACAAACCGCCTCACAGGAGCGTGCACAGCAAGCAACAATCAGGTTGCGGCGCGGCGATCCGACGCATACGGGGCGCATAAAACGAAAAGCCAGGGAGGAGAGCGGGTCGGCCGCGATTTCCCGAGGGTGGGACGGACGGGCGACACAATTTTTTATTGCCCTCGTCCCAGCTCGAGCGTAATGCATTTTTACAATAATCCAAAGAAATCTCTGAGTGCTTCGCCGGGACGACAGGGCGACGTTCGGCGTGCTCGCTCGCGCGCGCGCCCGCGCGGGCGCACGGGTTGAATCCTCGGGAAAAGCGTATTGGTCGCGAAGCTGGTGGCGCGTACCGCACACGTAAATATGTACACACACGGGATCCACGAGAGAAACCCACGACGCTTCGCTCCCCGACAGAGTTCTTATGCAGCTTTTATGCGACACAAGCGGAACCTTTTCTACGGTTTCACGACGCTTGTGCTCGCGCTCGCGCTCGCGCTCATGCTCGCGAATGTCAAGTGCATGCAGTCTCGTTCCACAGCCAGGAACCGTACCACGCGTCATATCCGACCGGGCGAGGACGGTAATTATAACGGTGTAACACATACGACGCTCGATATCGCCCGGCCAACGGCAGATAATTAATTTTATTAGGAGGACGAATAGTCGTTTTTAGCGGCACCAGCCGGCTCTCCCTCTCTCTCTCTCTCTGCGTCCCTTTGTCGTTCCCGCGCATGATTCGTATCTAATGAAACCTGATGGGATTCATTCATTCGCTCGGCCGCAGACTAGGCAAAGCTGACGCCCGCTCTCCATAGCGGGTTCTGTTATATTTACGACTGCTTAATGAGGTAACGCGCGGTGCGCTTGCTCGCGCACGTACGCGCGAGAGGGAAAAAATACGACGCCTCGGTAAACGAGCTCTCACCGGGCCGTTAGAGCGCTCGCCGGGAAATCCGGGGGAAAAACGTGTGGAAATCCGACAGCGGTCGGGAATCGAGTGGTAGTCGCGCGTCTGCGTGTTACCGTAAAAATATCTGACAAGCCGTCCGGAGCGGAGTGTCTGGAATTTGTCAAGTCGAAAAACAAATCGGAAAGTTGCGGCCCGCCGTCGGAGATCGTCGAGACGCGGCCGTGGAATCGAGGCAGCTTGTTAGTGAACGTCGAGGTGGCGGCAATTTATTCGATCGAATTATTCGACGGGGGCGCAATTAAACGCAAACCCCCCTCTCGCGGCGCGCCCGGCAAAAGGAAATTCGTCTTCCGCTCGATATCCGATTCCTCCGATTTCTTCCCGCCATTTTACAGCTTGATTCTCTCGACACGAACACGCCCTGTCGATCAGCTACGTTAACTACTTCGCAATCGCTGGCTACGGATCGCGGATTTATGATCGAATGTTTCGATTTCATTCGCGGCTGCCATAGCTTTGCATCGACTGCAGAAGTTATTAAAAATGATGTCAAACATTTCATTAAATGCGAAATTGCTAGTATACTGTAGCTGAACAACTTTTCTCGTTTAGTAGTGCATAGTTTCCATGAAAAATGTAAAAGTTTATAAATTATAGTATTCTCTTGATTTCTATGAGTATAGTACAAAAATAGCTGTCTCTTAAACAGACAACTCTTGGTGATAAATATTTGACCAAGGGCAATAGTTACGAATTAATTTAATAAAGCGAGATCGCTTGCAGCTTAAACGCTACGGCATAAGTATAAAATTCTTGGCAGCTTTAAATTGGATATATATTGGATAAATATGATAAACACTGATTTATTCCATTAATAATTTACTTAAGTTATAAATGATATACAAGCGTTAAATGCTCCCGATGTTTCTGCTAACACGCGTTTCACCTATTCGTTTTTGTAATAAACGGATAAAATCCACAGTCTGTCGCGAGCGGTCATTTCAATCATCCGCAAATTTATATTCGAATATAGCAAACAATATTTCAACGAAATATTCTCATTTTCACAGTCTTCTGCATAAAATCTCGTTTCACGGTATCGGACAAATTATCAACAAAACTGATCTTTATTCGAATTTTATGCACGTCCAAATCGTCACTGAATGTCAACCCGTCGCGAGATATCTCGCTCATGGTCGCGTCGGGGTTAATACAGGAGCAGCAGCTTATATCCGGTCGGCGCAAATAATTCAGAACAGGGAGAACATATTCGCGAATCTGGCAGCAAATTATACAGCTGCGACGAATGCCGACGATCGGATTCGCAGCTAATAATTTCCCGGGGGTATCCTCGTACAAATATAGCAGATCGGGTAGCGGAGTAAAAGGCAGATGTTCCTTTTACTTGTCCGTTCTGTATAATTACCAATTGCCGGCTGGGAATAGAAAGCACAGTAATCGAACAGGAATGGGCGCCTCTGTCGAAATCGCTGACTGCTTTCGTTTCCCAATTATCTGGTGTACAGTGTACAAACGAATAATTAAAATTTCAGGTTTACTTTATAATAAAATGAAACTTTTGTGTTCGTGCTAATCGCCGTTGCTTTATCTAAAATTGAAGCCACCTTTCAGGCAACGGAGAATTCCATTTCCAAAAAATGTGTCTTCGGGTAATTCCTCGCGTTTTCTGGTTCCCTGAGCAACGAGGTGCGACGCGACGCGATGGCGCCTCGTTTCACGAAATTATCGATATTTCGCGCGACCCGAGCCCGCTGCGAAACAGGACCAACCCCCAACGATCTTAACGACTGTCCCTTCGCCCGTGCTCCTCTTTCTCGGTTCTTAATTAATTCCATAAAAGGCAATAAAGCAGCCGTTAACGAACCGACGCGGGAACATTAAACAAGATTAGCCGCTTACGTGGAATTATAAAAATATAAGAGCGTAAGGGGGAAGCTCCTCTGGAAATAAACGCGCGGGGCGCCAAGGTTACGCGGAGACGTTAAGCTCGCGGGGAAGAGCGTGAAACGATCGGTTGACGTTCCCGACGATATTTAGGCCGTAAAAAACCGTTCGACGGAAGAATCGAGGCTCGCACGTTCACGGTGCATTTATTTAGGGTGGGACAGATCGATCGGACAGCACCGGCTTCGAGGCTTGTAATCGCGGTTACGCGCGTGCCGAGCCCTAGCCGAGCGGAGCGGAGCTTCCTCTCTTACCTCGATCGAGAAGACAGATAAAATATCAGCGCGGCCGGTTCGCTCGCCGTAATCGCGAATGGTACCGCATCACGGATCCGCGGAACTTCTAATTAGAACGGACGGGATCGATTCCTCGTGAACCGCCGAGAAAAGCGACGATAAACAGTGCTCGTATTCCGCCGACGTGCCCACCGCAATTCGAAAGAGCTTCGCAGAACCGTAAACCTTGTATCCGCGTTAAACTGCCGACGGTGTTTGACCCGGTGCGGCGTTGTTTCGATGCTCCCGGGAATTCATAAATGGGGGGGTAGGTTTTAATACAGCCACCCCCCGTGCCCGCCCCCTCGCCCTCATCCGCGCTGTTTCTGCATAACACGATTTCCCTCTTCGCTAAACTAGACGCGAACTTCACTTAATTTCGTTCTTTTTGCCGCAGCGCGAGTGTCGCTTGCGATTAACTGCGGGAAACAGTTCGTACGCTCCCTCGGAAAATATCGGATCGTTTCGTTTATTGGCGGGTTCGATGTATTTTTGAATAGCGCTTCACCTACGAGCGAGTATTCGATATTACAATGTACATCTCGACCTTTTGCACTCGAGGCAGTTTACCGACAGAAGGTTCAGAAAAATATAATGCGTCAGACCGTGAATATTGTAAGCCTGAGTTGGGGATAAGCGAAAACAAACAGTGACGAAAAAGGAACTTGAAAATAGTATCGTTATATCTTGCAACGCGAAAACATTAAACCAAGATAAATAAATTGAGGAATTAAACGAATTGGATAGTGAGGCAACACGAACGATATAATGGTCAAAAAGGGTATAAATTTAAAAGTAGACCAAATCCATGGTGGACAAGTGGGACTGGAAATATGAGAAAAGAAATGTTTAAGTTGAAACGAATTTGACGGAGAAAAGGAAAAGGGCCTGAAATTATTCTGATGATCAAAAAATTCAAAAAATCAGGGAAATGTTTTACAGAATTACAGAGACGCCGTTTGAAACAGAATGATAGAGGAAACTTTGGTGTACCAAAATATGTTTTTACAAATGCTTAACTAAAAACTGAGTAAAAATTGCATAAAATCGATCCCATAGAAAGTAGAGAAGAATTTCAGTTATCCGGACTAATCAGGGGAACATAGATGTTTGCATAACAGATCAATCTTCAATAATTTAAAATTGAACATCACAGGACAGTTTAAATAATAAAGAAACCGGAGATTCGGGAAATCAATGTATAATCCGTACAACCTGTTCAAAGTACTTATTTTTGTATGAAATCAATAGATGATCCAACAATTTCCCGACATTTAAAATTCTTTTCACACATTCGCCGCACCGTGATGAAATAAAAATTCTTTGTTCACCCCCAGTTTCAGTAAATTGGTTCTCAAACAATTGCGTTCACATAAATATTCGTAATTACGAATCCCAGTAACAATTTCGTAGAACCGAAATTACCTTGTAAAATGAATAAACTGATGAAGACTGTTCGTATCCGCGGCACCGAAAAAAGAATTCATTTATTTCCGTCGGACGTGAAGACTGCGAGCGATTGGCAACGAACCAACACACACCCTTGCGCAGCCATACTCGCGAAGCTTGGCGCCGCATAGATGAAGCGATGACAGGGGAACTCTAGCCCGGATCCCCAATAAATTTCACTTACAATTTTTAAACTATGTCATTAGACTTTCACGGATTTCCGGAGAATGGAAGCATACTATTGTTGACGGTAGCGACAATAGACGCATCGAACGGCAATATCTCAGACTGGCAAGCGAAGGATAAAGACAGGGAAACCAGTCGGAAAACAAGGGATCCCGGGAGAGACACCGGCCGAGTCCGGACGAACAAAAGCGGAGTTAATACAGTGCTCCCAATGAACAGTTCTATTATTTTCCGGGATGTCCAGAAGGAGTCGAAGATCCATCAGCACGATTGCCACCCTCGCAATCGCCGACGAAGCTGGAATTAAGTCGACGAACGTTCTCGAGGCGGTCCCAGGGTGTGGGTTCGCAGAGAGTACGTATATTTTCACCGAGTCAAGGTGCAAGTAAAGTTCTTCCTTGGCAAAAGGGAGGTCGGTCGGTCGGTCGGTCGGTCGGGTGGTCGGGCGGGCGGGCGGGCGCGCGGCCGCTCATCGAATATTCATCGGGGCGAGGAAAAGAAATTTCAAAGGCAGTCCGCCCGGACCCGAGAAACATTTCTTTCTTTTCCTTTCCGCGGCTCCCTACTTCCTCGCAGATGCGGCTGGCCCCGGCCCCGGACAACTTCTTGAACGTAATCACCGCGCGTTTATTAAAATTACAACGCGCGCTGACGTATATACGCGTCCCGGCGAGTATCGTAAATAGTGCTCGAGCGCGGCGAGCTGAGACTCGCAGTGATATGAGAGTGCAGAAGCACTGATGCAGCATGCCTAATTATAGACGATACGATCGATTCGCGTCGGTGCAACCACGGCGGAGTAGCAACTCGCTCGCTCTCCTCTATACGAGCGCGAGCGCACACACGCAGCGCGACCGCACGCATCCCCGCGATACCCTCCCAACACATGCATACACGGGTTTGGATCGGCTAGACGAATAATAGAGGAGCTGCGAGGAGAATATCCGTGTGCACGTGTGCGCCTCGGTGCTCATCGAGCCAGCAATAGTGAGATTTTTTCGGCGCTTCGCTCTCTGCCGAGCACACTTTCATTATCTGAATAGTGGAACAAGTGCTCGATTGCTGATCGCGTAACAGGCTACGTTCGATTTTTTCGAGTTTACTTTGGAAAGGTTGCCGGTCAACTTCTTTCGCTGCTCACTTTTCGTTTCCGCTGCCCGCTTTGTTTTAATTCCCGTGATTAGACGAGACAGTGATTGAACACGTGAAAAATCGATTCGAAATTGCAACTCTGTCCAGCAATATGCTAATGCTCGCTAAGAATAGTACGCTACACGTCGATAGCCTGGACCTTTCTTGTTGCCCGTCCTCTAGCTTGTCCTATACTAACCTCATTACCGAGCCGTGTAACTCTTAATACATTCGCAATTTAACCCTTTGCAGGCTGTTTGCGGTGAGTTCTTGCCAGTGTTTAATAGAATGTTCAAATACGCTTGAAGAACGTACCACTTAGGGTAGTGGAGCCGGTTACTGTAGGGTGACTAATTGCTATACCTTTAATTTGTTTTTGGTTATAATTAACTTTATATTTATCGAATAAGACGTATCGATTTTTTCATACTGAAATAAACAAACTGAAATAATAAAAACTATAACATACCTCATTCGATAAATATACTGTTAATTGCAACCGGAAATAAAACAAACGGACAGCAATTGGCTACCCCATAGAAACCGGCTTCTCTACCCTATTCGTTAATTTATTATTTGAGATACGGTAGAACTCCAATTACCATCTGTTGGAAGACATGTTGGTTCTCACAATCAAGTGGTTCCTATAAGGGATGTCCATCAGACTCCTACCACTGACTACAATTTTTTGTTCATTTAATAAGAGTTCACAATCCTACATAGAATGTGAAGAAAATTCTCCCTGTCTGAAAAATGCGCCTATTTTTCATCTTAAAAATGAAATATTGATAACATTAATAGATGAATTTTAAATTGATCAAAATCAGACGTCTTTTTTTCAATTCTTTCCTTTATATTACAACGTTCACTTTACATGCATCGCATTAGTTTGTACATTATCACAATTCACAGATACCTTGTCACAAATACAAAAGTCTTACCGAAATAATCTTCTACCAAATCTATCGATTTTACCGCAAAGTCGGAAACAGCGACCCGAATAGCAACGCAAGAGTAAAGAAGCATTCCATTAAGTTTCCAATTCTGGGACCACCGAGTTGTTAATTCATCTGCGAGCGAGCAGCGGCGTTTCTGACCGGAAGCATCAGTATTAACGCCAGACCGCGTCGGATTCGTGTCGCGAGATTTCTAATTAGTGCCGATCAGATCGATTTCCATACGAGCCTACCCAATCACACGGGCATTCGACCGAGACTGGACAGGAGAATGATTCGAACAACAGGATTCACGGTCGTCCGGTCCCGTCGATTGATGTCACCGGAAACGAGCTGCGGGTCCCGCGATCGGGACGAAAGACGTCACGCTGCCTCGTCCGGGTCCGAGCTCGTAACGAGGGCGAATTTTCAATCAGGGGGACGCGAGGAATGAATTAATTCCGGGAAAATTTGAAAGTGCAGAGAGCGGGCTGCTCACGAGATGAAGCCCCGGCCGTGGTTACCGGAAACTCGGCCGGCCGAGGGCTCCGTTACTCGTAAAGTCGTTCCGAACCTGATCACGGGGATCGATCGTAGCCGAATTATTGAATAAAATATGACGGCGTCTGGTTGTAATGAAATAACTTCCGCTATGCGCGGCCCGTTTCCACTTCCAGCGAGTTCGCTCGACCCCTGATGCACTCTTTGTGCCGGCTGATAAGCTCCTCACAAAGTCTGACAGATTTCTTCGTGGAAATCTCCTTGAAATTACACGCTAATAGACATCGGGAGAACTCTTTACTCGGAAGAGCCTCGGCGAATTATAAATTTAATGTTATCCTTGGAAAGGTTGCACAGTGATACGTCAGAAAATTACCCTGCGAAATTTAGTTTCGGTTGCACTGCTTTCTTTTGCAAATCAGAATTTTTATTATAAAAATTGTTGATACAAGTGCTGCCATCTATCGTACAAAGGAAATAGGTATAGACTAACGATTTTTAATTATCGGTTACTCTTCGGTTTAGTAATTATTGTCCGAACTCTTGGTACCTCTTAGCAAAGATGTTTGCTGGTCCAAGAAAAAGTTTAGTACATAATATCTAGTTTCGGATTTGGTATTTCCTACCTGTGAACAATAGGTAGTTGTTTGTGAGTGCTCGGAAACCAATGGCTACTTTACCTTACAGAAAGGTGGTTCTACAACTTTGAGTAGATACTTGAGAATTATTTTTCAGTTTCCTGATCGGAATCTCGTGGGAACCGTTCTTTCCTTTCCGGTCACGTTGTGAGTTGGCATTTGTTGAAAGAACTTCTCTACAATGTGGGTTTTGTTTTTCTCGTTCTATCCCATATTTTGTTCCAGTTCTATGTGTTCGCTGTATCCAATGAAATGGCGTTGGTCACGGTTTTGCTTCCTTGGAGGGATGCGGTCGATTTGCCAACTATGTTCGCTTTCTTGTTACCCACTATACTCTGGTAGGATGAGACCGATACAGGGATAAACAATTGATTAATATCTAAACCGTTTTAGAAACGTGGACCAAATATTTTGAATAAGAAGATTGAAGGGAATTAATGCGCTCCGTACAAACTATAATTACAGTTTATTGAATGAAACGAATATTCTAAATTATATAATTATATAAGTTACGAAAACTATTTTACGAAAGTAGCAGTATATAATTAGTATCGAGAACACACCGACAAGATATAAAAAAATGTAACTTCTGTTCTTTTATCAGACTCGGTTCTCAATAATAACTGGATTAACCCGGTAATGGCGGATTACGATCAGACATCTCTAAAACGGAATTCGTAACCGTAACCACAATCAGTATCGATTCTTCATAAGCGGTTGCAACCCACAAAATGGAACTGTAACTCATGCTAAGAGCAGGTTACGAGATCGAACTTTTTATTTGTAATTACGCTTTCGTGCAAATCAGTTCCATTTATCTCAAGGAAAACTACTATGAATGGAACACGTATTAAATGGGACATTATCATTATCTGAAAAATTATCAAATCTTTTATAATAAAATTATACATTTTTTATAACTATAATTTTACATATCTAATCACACGTAATTTGAAACCGCTGGCAGTTAATACGTAATTATAGCAGGTAATTAATTATTTTCATGGTTGTTGGTAATATTTTTCCTTTCTTTCTCTTAACGTTTAATGAAGTACTATTACTTTTGACGAAGTTTTTCTCTATTGCATTCTTTCAGGGTTTTCTTTATAATTATTACACCATTATTTTTTAGGAAATCTGTTGAGATAATATTTAAGATATTTTTGTCCGGAAATTAATTTTGTTTTTATTTTATTATTTTTCATTCAAGCCATTTGATATTTTGAATAACTGATAAATTATATGTGATTATCCATTATTGTAAATATAACAATCACATTTATTTGCGGTGTTTGTTACTGTATTTTCTATAATGCTTCGTTCATTTGATAAAGATATATTTTAAAGTCCTAAACTCACTATAAAATATATCTTTTTAGCGCATTCAGTATACTTAAATTATAGTAAAGACTACGTAATATAAGTTATAGTAAACTTTCAGTTAGTTAACCAGGTTTCGGTTAGGATCCGGTGTCGAGACAGAATTCCTGGCAACAAAGATAAAGTCTTTCGAAGAAATGAAATTTCAGTGCCCGATGCTTTTTGATTGCAGATCACGTGGATCGACGGCTTAGGGAACGTGCTGCACGAGGGTATCAAGACGACGAAAGAATTGTTCGACGACGGCCCTCTCTACACCGTGAAATCCGTCCTGACGGTGATGCCGCGGAAGGACCACGACAACACGACGTTCACGTGCCAAAGTCAGAACGCGGCTGACCGCACGCCGCAGAACGCCAAGCTGCGCGTCGAGGTGAGTCCGAACGAGAGGAGAACAGAACCCAGAAAACTGGGCCATCCCAGCTAGAAAGGGATTCGGGGCTTTTGCACATTCTCCTCGACAACCCATTTTTCGAACGGAGGAACGAGATTAACACAGACCGCGCGAAACCGGCCGGAGTCACGGTAACGGGCAGAAGAATAATTAACGGGGTGTTCCGAAAACTGGTCCGCGGTGTAATCGTCTTACAACGGAGAGCTACTTTTGACCATTTCCGCAATTTACGTTTTTACACGGGAACGTGCTGCTTTATTCCGCCCAGTCAAACATGCAGCGGCCGAAATAACGATAGATTAATCTCGTTTTCGTGATATAACAACGTATTTTGTGTAACGTGTCTGCTTTTTGTTATTAGTACGTGATTCGTTAGAGTTCATTTAACGAAACACATAATTATTTCAATAATATAACTATTAATACGGTTATTATGTCAGTATGAGAAAAATTTTGAAATTCTGTGCGAAATAAATATATTGTAGATTTACTTAATATTTCTATATTTGTATTTACAAAATTATCATAAATGTATTACGGATTTAATTAATTACGTAGGAAACTTAATATGCAGGTTTTTCTCTATTGTTTTTTTTACCTCTAATATGAGAGATATGTTACGAAAAACTCGTTGTTGTGTCAGAAAAATGAAATGAACCTACCTTTATTTTGACTAAAATGTTTTTATAAATGATGAGTATTGATGAAAACTGAAATATATGAGTCGGATTATATTTGCTGAAAAAAAAAACAAAATCGATGTCGCAACAACTAGGAGACGACCGTCAGTAAAGGGAACACACTTTTGAAACTGCTCTTACAGAGGGTGTCCACCCCAAGCAAACTGAACTTTGCCAATTAGCTAAGAATGTAATATTAAGCGACTGTCACGTAAGCGTACCTCCTGATCGTTATCAGCATTTATCTGAGTCTTCCCTTCCATAAGTCGTTAACATTAGAACTACCAAATCACATCCTTTACAGTTACTAAACTTACAAAAATATTTCTATGAGATAATTTATCATGAATCTCTCTATTCAAATATATATTATTTAATACTACGTAGCCAAAGTTATGATTACTTTTTTAAAAGTAATATAAATCATGGGGAAGTGTAATAATTTACGTCTATATTGTACTTCATCGAAAACAGTCTACTTTAAACTCATATTTATACAATATGTACAAACTGTACGATTATAATGCATATATGAAGTACATACATATGTATAATCGCGTAGAGTGAAATACACATAGCGGCAAAAACCATTTCGCTTAGATAGAATCGCGTTTTAGGCCACCGTGCATCGGTTCAGCGATCAAAGCCGATGCGTCTGCCGCAGTTCGTTCTTAGGAACATCGTTTAACTACTTGTCACCGGCCGATATTAATTACCAAGGAATTACGTACGACGGCGAATAAAGTACGCGAGGCACTCCTGCAGTCACGCGAGGCAGCCGCCTCCGTTCCAGGGATCGATCGTGTCACGGCGCGGCGATGCTCATGAAAGTTTGAGCATCGGCTCGCGTGACGTTTCGAGCATCCCGTGTAGCGCTCTATCAAACGGCTGTATCTCGGTTTTCAGGTTCGCTACGCGCCGAAAGTGTCCCTGAGAATCCGGTCTGGCCTGGACAAGAATGGCCGCATCATCGAGGGGACCGAGCTCCGGTTCAGATGTCGTGCCGAGGCCAATCCATCGAACGTGGAATACAGGTGAGCGGTAGCACGCGAATAACGCGAGTCCACGGGCTCCGGTTGCTCGTATCGCTGCCGGCGAACAAGAGGCCGATAATCGATATTCGACACCGCACACCGCGCGACGATCCAAACCGGCCTCGTTACAATGTTGCATGCCGGGGCGGCCGACCTCCGCAACTGTCGCAGACAGAAAATTTGTTCGCTCGTCATCTAAGTTACCCGTTGCAACTTCAACTCGTGCTTACGTCTTCGACGCTAGAGTAGAGATTCTACGCGCTTCCAAAGATAATGTTGAAACCAGTTTCGAGTTTCAACGAGGACATTGAAAGGACCACCCCCCTTTTAGCTATCAAAGGGAGCAGAAATTCGTTCGTTCGACATTCTAGCTACGATGTCTGCTACGTTGCATAGTGAAATATTTATCACCGAAAAGTGAGGGAACTATTTTATTCTTTTTGCGAGAACAGAATATTTGGAAATAACATACTGCTATTGTCTAGTACAATTTCACGAAAATTAGCAGAACATTGTTTTATTTGACTACAAAACGAATTTTCTTTTATAATTATGTATATATGTGTCTCCAATGCATATTTCTCTGAATTTAATTCAATCGAACAGAAAACAGAAATTAAGATAATAACGAAATATTTTAAATGTAACGTGCTCCACGGGTTTTTGGTAACTTATAAGATTGGTAACTTTATAAGACACAGGTAATGGTGAATATGATACTACTTATCACTTACCAAGAAGAATTCTGTTGATAAAGAAGTTAATGAGTGGACAGGAATTTGAAAACTGCTTAAGAGAAGGACAGTGTCGCTTTATTAATTAAATCAAAGGAGCAATATTAAAATATCGCGTTCTATACGTACAATTACCTCAGAAAGGACAAAGTTTTCGGACCAATTTTTTACTATTTTTTTTAAACAAATTCCCTACTATACACCGTACGGGTAGAATAGCCACCAAACATCGAGAAATGGAAAGAAACCGCGAATTTCCGGAATCAGGAGCGCGAGGTTTCCCGTGCCTTAGCGAAGCAAGGATCGATGTCTTAGCCAGGGACGGCTTGCGCACAGCGGACAATGGCGAAATTAGCGAGCAATCGGTTGCGGCACGGAGCAGCGAATAATTTATGTAGCCAACAAAAGGAGGTACAATGTAAAGTTTAAGACAATGTTAACTGGTCGTGCGTCGCATTACGCGTTGTCTTGTTGTCCGCTTCGATGGTTCCGCGAGTTCTCGGGGACAGAACGTGTGCGCGCGAGCGCGGCCGTGCACGCGTTCACTGTTGTGTTTTGTCCCGACGATTGAAAGATCTCGGAGTAATGAAAGCGAAAGCGGACGACGGTCACGTGAATGGTCCGCTTTCGTGCCGGGCCCCCGTATTGAGGACGGGGCTCTCCGCGAAGATAAAGAGAGAAGGTAAACGGGATTTAATTAAGCGGTGCAACTTTCGTCGCTGCGCCCAAATTTTATAGGTCAAATCGGAGTCGTATGACCAACACATGTTCGCAGCTCCTTTCTGCCGCGATCGAGACTCGTTTACGATGAAACTGCGCGTTCGCTTGTTCGCTCTCGTGCAAAATAATAAAACTCGTTGCAGAGGCAGTGTATTCTATAGCTATTAGCAACGCGATTTTGATGGAGGTCTATCGTAGCTAGTGATGGATCGTGAACATGTTCAACCAGTATCAATTCCTTATGACAAAGAATCACGGTATCGTAAGCATACATATATGAATGTCAGACATCGAAACGTATAGATTCCTAATGATACTTTCTCAAATGGATCCTTCAGAGGATGCTACAATCATAGATTGATTCAAAGTCCCTTACTTCTCTGTATTTATTTTTTTATTTTTTCGTGATGCTTGCAGAACATGTTGTAGGCCTAAATACACTAAAGACACCCTTACTCAAATAATTCAAATAAAATTCTGATCGTTATATTATTTAAATATATATTAATTAAATATATCATCAACTAATGCAGAACATAAATAAAGTTACTATATAGTATTTGCTATTACGATGTTACAAAAATAGATCGTCAAATAAGAGAGTATCTACAGTACTTTTCACCGAAGACACGAACCCGTCGATTGCCGCGCTTGTTCCACTTACGCCTTCTCTTCGGTAACGTATGTGAGCGCGATTCGAGCGTTGAAAAGAACTGCTCCTCTCATTTATTACCATCCGAAACGATTCTTGCCGCCCTTTTCATCGATTTTTCCATCGCCGACCGATATAAATCTTGCGACGCCGCACCGACGCGATGCCGCCGCCGCGCTACCCGGGACGAGCATAAACTACGATCTCGAGGAAGATCGCTCCGGGGACGCTACTCCCGGAACTAATTCAAGAGAGGTTATCGTTTCCACGTCTTTGTTCCTTTTGTCGACACGGAAATTCGTATCGATCGACGAAAGAAATGACAGGCGTAGGAGGCAGCTATGAATGGGAGACAAAACATCCGATGTCCCGTGCTTTTCTCGCGCGGCTCGCAATTCCGTGCGTCAATCCCGCCGCGATTTTCAATACTTCCGCGCACCTTTTCTGTAACGCGGTCACGGGTCGGTTGCATCCCCATATGAAATCTTGATTCAGTGTCAGCATTTCAACATGAATATGGTCTAATTCTGAACTTGAAAGATCTTTGCTGTTGTTCTCGAGTCTATACGAACTGAGATGAAATTTCAATTGTAACAAAGTTATATGGACGAGCAGTATCTATCTTCCATTTATTCTTTACATCTTCCAGGATGATTACCGAGACTAATGATAAACATAATAATGTATTTAGTAACCATGTAAGCATAAAAATCATTGCACAAAAACTTGGAATCGTAACATGACGAATTATATGAATTGTGAACTATATTATGCATAAATAAGTATTTCTAAACCAGTATAATAATTTAATGATCAATGCATGTTACAAAACGTTTTGCAGGCTTGCGTAAATTTAATCTATTGTGTTTCGGTTCACTGTAGAAGTGAAGAGCTAAATAACGCTAAGAGATAACGTCCTCAAAATAGTATGACATAAGCTTTAATATGGAACAGATTTTTCCAAAATTTAACTGCTCCAATTTTTCTTCAATTTGTAAACGAATGGTAAAGGTACTCCTAAAGTACTCCCCTAAATGGTCCATGCTTGCTTTTTACAATTGAGTACTCAAAGAGGTCGGATATTCTAGGGACAGACCTCGTATGTCCATCTCCTCCGAATTCATCCATAAAAATTTGAACGTGCAGCAGTCTAGTCACTTCGTTAGTTTCAAAACGGTTTCTTAGCAGATGACAGTTATAGTAGTTTTTACGTGTAATTGTCATATATAAATTGCGGGGTCTGAGAAAGACTATGGTCCATGATAAAGTTTGACTTCTGAGGTTTCGTTTCATTAGACAAATGAACTGGATTTTCCCTTAGTTCGTAACAGAAATTTTGCATTTCGAGCTTAAGCTTGATATACGCTCGGATTTTTGAGAAACGCGGCAGACGGTTTTGTTCCGCGGCCGCAAATATACGGAGACGGTTCGGAAAAACGGATTACGGAGCGAGAAATGAACGACGTCGGTGAAAAGAGAAAGAGAGCAGGTCGCGCGGTGCCGCGCCGGTACGAACAGAGAATATTAAAAAATGCATAATTATCCCTCGAGCTTTTTTCACCGCTGGCTGGTCGACCGCCGGTGGCCTCTTTTTGCCGGAGAGCCTCGCATATTATCGTGCAATTACACACTCACCGGCCTATCCTCTTGCTCTGCTCTTCCCAGGTGGTTTATCAACGAGAAGAAGGTCATCGGGGACTACACCACGGAGATGATCATCCACAACGCGACCCGCGATCTTCACGACGCTATCGTAAAGTGCGAGGTCCACAACGACGTCGGGAAAAGCGAGGACACCGAGACCCTGGATATAACCTGTGAGTGCGCCGGCTTTGCCCGGGAAAATTTTCGGCTCGGAGAATCGGAATAATTCCCGCGGATGATACCGCTCGCGTAGAATTACTAAATT
Organism: Augochlora pura; assembly: GCF_028453695.1. Classification (NCBI taxonomy): domain Eukaryota; kingdom Metazoa; phylum Arthropoda; class Insecta; order Hymenoptera; family Halictidae; genus Augochlora; species Augochlora pura. The sequence continues at coordinate 9,105,435 of NC_135781.1, read as the reverse complement.
CCCCCGACAGACGCGGAGCGTTACGGGACTCCGAGACCGAATCTACGCATTACTATTCGCTGACTCACCCTTTCTTCTATAATCTGCTACGCCCGTCCAACGGGCCACTCCGATACCGTTTCGCCCGGCTATTTAGCCGGTGGATCCAGTTTCGTGAGCTTCTCGCGCGGGGCATCAGCGAAATTCGAGATCACGCTTGTCAAAAAGACCTGGGAGGAGGAGGATAAATTGGACCTCTTCAGGGAGCATTTGTCCGTGTATTTTTGGAGCGTCTTCGCGATTTATGGTTACCTTTCCTGGTCTGAGAACGGCGAACGTGATCCCGCGTAACGTTGTAGAAAATGGCGGCGGAGACGCGCCCGTAGAGAAGCGATCTCGTGGCGCTCTTTTTCTTCCACCCCCGTCTCAGCCTCTTTTCTCTCTCTCTCTCTCTCTCTCTCTCTTTCTCTCTTTCTCTCACTCTCGTATTCTGCCTATCTATATCTCTCGCTTCGCTTGCCACACTGTCGCATCAATCTCGAGGGATTGCCGGAGGTCAAAATTCAATTCCGCAGACGGGCCGCAGTTTCGACACCCACCGGTCTCGGTAGAGACGCAATACGGCGCCAAGGAAATCTTGCAATGCAACGTCGATGGGAACCCGACCCCGGAGATACGCTGGTACCACGAGGACTCGGAGCGACAGGTCGCCTCTACACCAAACATAAGCGTCGCTGTGGATCACGAGACCGCCGGACGGTACTTCTGCAAAGCTTACGTGCCCGGCTTCCCGAAATTGACGGGCTACGCGAACATCTACATCCGTGCGCCTCCGAGCATCGAGTCGCAGAGGGTTCAGTACGTGCCGGACGAGGGAGTCGTCAAGGTATTCTTCATCGATTCCTTTTGACCACCACCGTTCCCGATCATGTTCACCTCCGATCCGTGTTAAAATCCTTCAACGTTGACACTGTATGGATCATCCCGCGATCGAACGGAACGAATTGTCTTTTAAGACACCGTCCAAGATCGCGGGACATTTATTTTGCCGTGTCGTTTCACGATGTCCTGGAAAAAGCCGCCGAAAACACCGTCTGTTCCGATTTACATCCTCGTAACTTCTCCCGCGGGATTTTGGGCCGGGCGTTTATAGAAAGTATGCGAAAGCACGACGAGGCGCGTCGTCTCGAAATCTCGGAGCCGGCCGTGTAACTTATGGCATAACCGTGGTACGCTCGTTGATATATGTTTTACAGAGGAAATCCCGGTGGGCGCGATGAGCACTTTTTCTTATTTTTTCTTCTCGCGCCTTCTTTTACCTTTTATCTCCGGTTAATCGTCCTGCCACGTACTACCCATTGCTCAAAAGAGGGCACTCGTTTCGGGCGTAGGGGCAATTCACTCGTAATCCCCACGTGCAATGAAAAATTGATAAAAATGTTAATTAGTAATTACAAGCAATCGCAGGCAATCGCGTTTGCCCTACTTGTGCAGGGTAGAAATCGGTTCTACGTTTTTCTCAGTGATTTCTTCTGAGCAACGGACAGTAGTTGCTCGTCGACGCACATGGTAACGGTCTAAAACGGAACACGATGTACATCGGTCGATTCGGCGGCATAGAGGACAAGCGTCGAACCGGAGGCCTTTTTCATTCGACTGTTCTTCCTCGATTTCGCAGGTGAAGTGTACAGCGATATCTGTGCCAAAAGCGGACTCGGTGGTATGGAGCTTCGCCGGTCGCGAGCTCAATTTCTCGTCGAACAATACGCCTTTCTACGTGCAGGAGGAATACACCGCCGAGAGGGTCGTCAGCACTGTCACACTGCTCGATCCCATATCTACGTACTTCGGGGATTACAACTGCACGGTCACGAATAGCTTCGGCATGGATTCCGTCATAATCAAGCTGACGGCACACAGTAAGTTCATATCCATTATGACTGAACTTTTTCCTTTTTTATCACTCTCCCTCTCTCTATCTCTCTCTCTCTCTTTCCCGCACACGTACACGCAAATTACACAAGCACATACGTATACGCACACCCATCCACACACGGCACCCCTCTCCATCTTTCGTCTATTCCGCGTTTCTCTGACAGCTCGTAATTTCGCGTTTTTTGACGCGATACACGCGGAATTGGCAGCGTTCTCGGTTCGAAAAACGCTCGAAGCGTTCGCGACCGAGAAATGAATGGATCCTCAACCAGGAGAACAAGGGTCACCTCCGCGAAAACGCACCGAATTCTGGTACGGCCGGGTTTCGATCGACTCTTTTTGACGGGCAAATGAAAACGCAATGACGGAATCTCGATCCCGTAGAGCGACCGCGCCCGCTGCTGATTTTGCATTTTTCGGAAAAACGCCCCCAGGTATCTGATCCATCCGATCGAGCGATCCCGTTTTTTGCAGCGGCGGAAGCGCGGGCGAGAGACTGGAACGGTCGGGTTGACGTTGAATCTTCTGCGCGAGCAAACGCTGCAATACGCCGAGGAGAACAGCCGGGAAACGCGCGAGCAAATTTTGAACGAGATATAGACCACTTTCGGGGGCTCCGCGCACGTTCCGGGGACCTCTTAGATTCTATTTTCGGCGATTCATTCAATCCGTGCGGGACACGCTAAGCCCGCGAACGCATTAGCACAGAGAAACTCCGAACTAAACAGATTCGGGCGCGATACACGAGCGGAAGCCTGCTTCCCTAGTTGCAGCACCTGGATTTCCCGCTGCGCCGGTCTTAATAGAAAATTTCCTCAGGTTCTGGTCCTGTCTTCACTGCAAATTACGATGTAATCGACTTCCCGCGAAAAAATGTATTTCCGCAAAAGAATTTCTGAACCAGTTCTTCGTTATCTCCCGGATACTTGGAAAAGAAAACGTACACCGCACCACCGACGTCGACGCAAATCAGAGGTGGATGGAGCAATTAATGACCGGACGCATTAACCAGGCGAATCGAAAGAGCAAAATCGAGCCTCTCGACGCGGAAAAAAAGAATATTCTACGCTTTTTATTCATATTTACGTGCATGGAATCATCCCTTTTTCAATCCTATCCATTCAGTGAATAACCGGCGCAAGTTATTCGGAAAATTCGTCGCTTATATACGCGAATTGCTTCGGACGATCTGTATTCGGTATTTTAAATAATTCAAGCGGCCGTTTTATAAAGTTCTGCCGATGTGTGCGTTACACCGTAAATTCCACGGGATTCAATTAAGCGACACGCGCCGCGCCACGCACATTTTGCGTACACTTTGTAAAATTTAGCCGGCCTCATTAAGCAGTCGGTCGCAGCCGCGGCTACCGAATTTTATCCTCCCTCCCCCCCCCCCCCCCCCTGTCCAGCCATTTCCGTTCGTTTTCCTTTTTCCTGTTTTCACGATACGACACATTCAGACAATCTGAACAGACACGGAAAGAGAGAAACCCAATGTCGTCCTAACTCGCCGAGCTAAATACTCGAGATTTTAACCAAATGTGACGCTTAGCGTTGATTCCAGTCGATTGGCAACTGATTCTCATCATCGGCGGATTGGTCGTCTGCGTGATCCTGATTGGCGTAATCATTATACTCATTCTGCAGTGCAGAGACCGCATCAAACAGCCCCGGCCGAGGACAGCACAGACTCAGGAGACTGATATGCGTGAGTGGAATATCATGTTCGAATGAATTATACCGCCATTAGTCAAGCTGCGCAATTTTCCATTGTTTTCGAGTTCGTGACTCGTCATTTCGTAATTTCGCCGTTGTAACGTTCTTCCGAGGAGGCCCGACCGTTATCGGCGGCATCTATCGCTAACGATGCGGAAAAATGTTCCGCGGATGAAGGATAGGTTATTGAATGCAAACGAGCCCGATACGTTGCGCTTAATCCGCAACTGGAAGGGTGGGGTCGACGCAACACGCGGCTTGTTCATTGTTCGAAACGTTGTCGCTACCAACATGAGCGGCGGTTATCAGTTGGCCTAACAGGCAATGGGACTTGCGAAACCTTTCGAATCGCGAATTATTATCTAGCTTTCTCTCTTTCAAATCCTAAAACTATTCGGTCATTTTTTATAAATATATCTATATAGAATAGTATAGTATAATCATTTCTGAATTGGAACAAGCAACTTGAACTTTCAATTGAAAAATTGGAAAAAGATCATTTCTTAATTTCTTTATCATCCCAATAAATTTTCGAAAACAATTTTTTTAGCCACTATTTAGTAGAATAATCCTATCATCCAACAAAATTTTAACGAAGTTATTACTTTTTAAAAAGTATCCCAACATTTTTGTTACCGAACGTACATACGTGAACGAACTTTTTCATTTTCAACCATTTAAAAATTTCGTTTAATTGTTAATTGCTTTCGAAGCAACGTTGCACGCGATATTACAGATGGTAATGTGATGGCAATTTGAACTTTTTAATATATTTCGCAACTGTACTTCAATTCTGGAGAGCAAATTTTGTTAAGGGTTGTTAGAGCGAACTTTTTATCTGATTTTGCGAAGCTCGGATAAAATTTCTAAATGCATCGGAGTCAATGGATTTGATTACAAATTAACATTTCTATTAAGAATTTTATTATGAATTAACGTGTCAGCATATCTTTAAACATTTTTTAAAAATCGGAGATCAACTATTTGGTACATGAAGATACGTTGTATTTAATAAAATGATTAAAAACAGTAGCTGAAACACGTTGGTGACGAACGTGCTAAGTAATAGTTGGAAAACTATAATAAATTCATACGGTTGTCTTTAGTAAAACTGATACGGCTGTCTCTGGTAAATAAAATGTTAACTTTACTGTCCGCTGCATTTGGTTGCGTCGATTCCGCCGAGTAGCGTGTCCAATACCCCGTCGAAAGAGTGACATTAGAAAAATCCTGTCATCGAGCCCCCGTGCTGACTCGGCTGGTTTGTTTTTCGGTGGTTCTACAGAAGAAACAGATTCGAACGCTGATCGATATCGAGAGAGTGACAGAAGCAGTAACCTCTCGGATGTCAAAGCGGATATACGAGCGGGTTCAAGTGTCAGCAACGCAGAGAGCGTGACAGCACTTGACAGCGAGGGCGAAGGAAGCACGAGAGGTGTGAATGCATTGGCACTGGCCGGGCCTGTTCCGAATCCGCTGGGTTATCGTTACAGCGCCGATTATACAGAGCCGTCGTTCCCGCCGAAGAATAATGTAAGTGAATTTATCCACCGTGTATTTGGTACTTTGACAGATTCGGATTATTTTACGTCCTCTGTATCTTGGAACAAAAGCTGACGGTCCCATGAGCGCGCTGCGAAACGCGTTATCTAAATTGGAAACGCTCGACGACATTGCGAATTTATTTCATCCCTTTTGCCGTTTCCAGCCCTAGTGCATGAAACACCAGAGATTCGTAAGCTACAAACAACTCATTATTAATAATCCATTGTTGCTGTTATAAAAGACAAACAACCTGTTACTGTTAGTCACCTCTCATATTACTTTGCTCCTTGTACAGCTATCTCTTTGAGCGGTCTTCATATTATGTAAAAATCTGATAAAAACGTCGCGTATACGTCGGACACTTTCATCGGGTAAAACTTTCTAGAAAAGATTGCAGATGTTCCAGCTTCTATATTTCAAGTAGAGGGAAGGGGCTATTTATTATATCTCGAGAACGTCACCGGTTTATGAACCACATTCTGCCCGCATTGAATAACAATTTCGAGTCGCATAGGAAAATTCACGGATCAGTACACTGTGCTAATATCTAGCACACGCGGAAGTTTGTGCAGCGCGCTCACCAGTGTCATGCCCGGGAGGGATTAATTCCTCTTCCGTACAGTTTACATATTCCGGTTTCCGTGTCCTATCGGCAACGGAGTTTGCGTATCAGTAACAAGAAAAGAGTCTTAACGAAAGTGGAGCACGGGCGGGGTAGTACCATGATATTCAATTTCGTGCGCCCCGTTAGTTACCGAACGGCCCGTTTGGAAAAAAAGGCCGGCGTGTTCCTCGCGATTGTCGCTAACGTTTCCCCGTTTCTTCCTGTTGCAGGACGGCAGTAACAATAACGGTTACGTGCCGTACGTAGACTACACCCGCGATTACATGCCGCCCACAACGCAAGGCGTGGGTGCGTCGCGGGAATCCTTAAGCAGGATACCATCGGGCGGGATCCTCGCCTCGAAGAAGATCGGTCTGAGTTCCGCGAACCTGGGCACCTCGAGTCCGCAGGCAACTCCCGCGATCGACCCGCGTTTCTCCGCAACGTACGGGAACCCCTACCTCAGGTAAACTTCCAGGAAGCTCGGTCTCGATGAAACAGCGCCGCGCCTCTGTCACCGAGTCTGCAATCTAGTTCGACACGCTATAATAGAGGAACCTTTGACCAGCTGTAATTGTGTTTTGACACGGTAATCCCACAAAGGAACGCGCGAATTCTACCGAAGACGATTGGATTATAGCCCGTCCGTCCGTCCCTCTTTCACGTAGCGGTGGAAGGACACGGGACGACTGCAAAAAGAGAGACAATGGAACGTGACGTTACGTGAATCGGCCGTGGAACCGGGACACGTCCGACGGAACGGACAATATTGGAACAACGGGTGCACGAACGGTGCCCCTGTCGACGACATTATAAAATGCGGCGTGTTAACATTACAATATTTACGGCATATTGATCAACGGATTTACCGGGCCCCGTGTACAATCGTTTCTATGGATTAATCGAGCGCCCTGTAAATTATGAATCGTCCGTCTTGAATATTTATAACGCTGCCTCGGATGCGGGCCTCGCGCGAGTTTTAATATTAATCGAGCAAATCTGCGCGCGCGTAATTCCATGCCCGCACGATCGACACCGGCAGCGGTCCACCATGCAGCGTCACATGTTCCATGGCCAAAATTCAATTTCTTATGTTTAATTTATGTGAAAAGTTTATTTTGCCACAAACTGACAACGCTTTAGAGCTTCCCTGCTATATTCTGCGCTGAGATACGGCGTTCTAAATACAAAATTATTATAACATTTACAATGAAATTAAGTTAAAATTAAATTATTTTAATTCTAATTCTCTCTATTTTTCCCACGTTCTTCGCCATTTCAACTTTTACTTAAACCCCTGCATTATAATAACGAGTCAGATTCTTGAAAAACGTTTCGTGCACGATTCGATAAATATGGCTGCTAATCATTTCCATTAAATCGAAACGAAATTTCAATCCCCTGTCATCGGAATCTGGGAATGAAAGTAAACGAGGACATTTACTCGACAACATAACTATGAAAGACGTAATAGTGCAAGGGGTTAAAAATAGATCACCGCTTGATCACATTTCTATGAAAAGTTCTTTTATTTTGACACACGTTCGTCACTTCGCCCCATTGTGCGGCTCGCCGATTTCCGTCCGCAATATTCCAGTATCGCGACATATATATCTCGCGATACAAATCGATTCGCCCTGCTTACCGTCGCGATCGATTACATGTCTGATCGTTTTTCTTTTCCCTGGAACAATAGAATGTCAGCGGCGGAGCAGCTGAGACACGCGCCACACACGGCGGTGCCGGGAGTGACGCCAGCACCACCACCCTACACGCAAGCAATGAGAATGAATAGCTTGAATACCTTGAACGGCGCTGGGCCGCAGGTTAGTACAATGACAGTGAATGTGTGTCAAATTCCGAGACGCGGTTGCGACATCCCAGGTGCATTCCTACGCTCACCTGAACTAGTTCCGATAAATCTCTGCCTATGGGAATAGCCGTTCCGCCGAGTTGATCTAATCAGCTCGATCAGCCAGTTCGTTTGATACCAGCTTCTCGTTTTGGTATCGCTTTATCGGTCGATCGAAATACTTAACCAAGAGGAAGGAGGATAATAGGAAGTTTCGCGATCCGTTCTGGAGGGTATTAACCACACATAACATCGTCTAAATTGGCTAACCGTGGCACAAAGCTTTCGATAACGTTAAGTTCACCGCGGGTTCCGTCGTAACGATTCGAGCAAAGGAACGTATACTTCGATGAATCATGCAAATTTGATGAAACGAATTTCGCGGTGAAATAATCGTGCACGAGTTTCACGCAATGTCCATGGTTTCCAGGCTCCATTGTCGGCGCACTACATCACGGGCGGCCCGAACGGCGGCGTCGCAACAGTGAAACGCACCTCGGCGGTGGGGACGTTAGCGACGCATGTATGAGGCCAGGGGGTCTATCCGAACTAGAACCGTCGACGTTCGGGCCTAATTAACACCGCCTTTGGACACCGCCAACCCCTCGAAGAGACTCACTATGCGAGCTCGAGCTCGAATATGTTGAAGCCGCGAGGGACGTTACCCTCGAACACGAGCAGCTACTACGACTGTTGGGAGGATAAACTGGAGAGCGAGGATGTCGATCAACGAACTTCCATGACGGCGTCAGAGATCGAACGACTGCTGGGAGAGCCGGGACTGGGGTTAGAGGACGACGATAAAAAGTATCGGCCGAGGGTGCGAGCGCAACGGATCGCGGAGAACGGCGAGACGTTGAGGTACATCGAGCTGGTGCTCCGACAACTGAGGAGAGCCAGCCGAGATCATCAACAGCTTGTCGAGGAGCGTCATCGGATCGACGCCGAGCGACCGCTTCGCGAGTCGTCGGCTACGCGCTTGTACCCCTCGAGCGAGACATGGATCCCGGCAAGACGGAACCGTCATCACGAGCGAACCCCTTGGGAGAGACCCCTAGCGTCGCGGTCGTACGGCAGGCGGGAGGAGGAGTCGCTGGAGCTGGTGGAGTTCGCTGGCTTCGACGTCGCCACGAAACTGTTGACCAAAAGGAAAACCTACGGAACAGGTTTTAATATTCTGGAGACGATGCCGAGCAGGATTCACGAGCGGCCGAGCATCAGCCGACAGGGATTCAGACACGTTCCCGGTTACGCAGGAATTGATACCGCGATTATTCAATGAACAGCCACGAGCTATACAACCCGCCAGACAGCTTGCTTCATGACACATAAGGGTCGCTACCTCGGGCGAGGTTCGGCAAAAACGAGAAACACCGATCGCACCTGCTGGCAACGGAGCGTATATGGGAAGACGGTGCTCGACTAGCAAAGTCAGAGAGTATCCTGTGGCTGATTTCGTGGAACGGAGCCGGCGAGCATGCGTATCGAATGCAATGGTGTACCGGTCGAGTTCTTCGGAAACGATTGACCGCGTTCGACGCGCGGCACTCCATTTTAAGAAGACTGAACGAGAGTATGAAGGCTCCACCGTGATATGGGAACATTGTGTTTTCCTGATTCGTCTGCTGGTCGATCACCGAGGCTGAACACCAGTGGGGAATAACATCCAGAGGACAGATGCCGCGTGATCGGTCGGTGTACGCAACAGTTTCGAGTCGACGCGTAGCAGAAAATAAATATCGACGAAAGACTATGTTCGAGGGACGGGATGAACAGACGGTGGTTAGGTTCGTAGATCGAAGGGGCTCTTCGGAACGAGGACAGACCACTCGGTATCGACAATCTTTTTATTCGCATAATTTAGATCTCGATAAGCATTTAAAGCGGTTCACTCGAAGTAACGAAGAATAACGAGAGCCGGATCGGGTCGGATCGAATTGAATCGAATTGAATCAGATCGAATGAAATCGAATCAAATCGAAGCGAACCAAATCGGGTCTCGTTGCGGATCGTCGTTGGTCGAAGTAGCGGTCTACTTTGCGGGGGAGAAACGCGTGTGCACGCACGCGTGTTCGCGTGTTTTCTTTGGATGCGGAACACGCGGCCAAACAAGCTTCGTCGGGTATTTCGCTTTTTTGAATATGTGATATTGAGACGGACGTCCGGCCGGGGCGACGTCGAGCGTTATCCGCGACATCGCGTCGTCGCCTCGCCGCGGACCGCCAACGTCTCGGCTGCTACTTCGACGTTACTGTGTCGCGCTGCCTTTTTTTATTTGTAGGAAAAAAAAACGAAGTTATAGATCTCGCGCAGTATTCGCAATTAAGCGCACTAAACGAGAGAGAGAGAGCAAACGACATCGCCGATGATCGCGTGGGACTCGCGCGACAAGGCCCGGCGCGATCACGTGTCTCCTTCCGGCCTGACGATTCGATTAGGCGCGAACGCGTGCTTGTCAAACGATCCACGCGTTCGCCGGGCCGACGTTTGTAAAATAGATAGCTAAAATGATTAGGTATATATACATATATATGCGTGTATATGTATATGAACATGTAATACGTATATGTGTATGTATATATATACACGCATATATATAAATATAAATATATATTATACACCTGTTGTCAATATGAACATAGGGCCTACAGTTCGGTGGCGCTACGAGAGCAAAACACTATTGAAATAAGCTCGTTCGCGAGTAGAACGGCTTCCTGTAAATATACTATATAACGATACAACTAAATAACAGAAAAAAAAAAATAATGAATTATCGAAGCGAGGAAAGTTTTAGGCGAAAGTTATCCGAGGAGAAAGCAGAATATTCGAAAAGTGTTCGCTTGATTGCGCTCGTTGTTAAGTTATTCTGATTTTGCTCGGAATTGTAAATCGGTTCGTTTCTTTACGTTCGTTCGGGACGTTCGTGGTTCACGGGTGAGGAAGATTGAAGGGATCGATCGACAGTCTCCTCGATGATCGACGGAACGATCCTGGATTTAAGCAAGTGCGACGATTCTAAAAAAAAAAGAAAAAAGACAAGAACTGAAATGAAAACGGAGACATCACTGATTCACGTCGCGATTAAGTTCAGCGAGGATCAAATACCATTGATTACGATAACGAAACAGGGTAGCCTATCAATTATTAAAAACGATTCCGAGGGAAAAGGCTGCAGAGTATAAAACAGCGCATTGCACGCGCGGCGGATCGGTGATCAACGGAACGAACTCGAAAGGAGAACTCGAGCGAGCGTGTCAGCGTCAACGACGAGCGAGAACGGCCACCGGATGACAGCGAGCTCGTCGCCAATGGCCGTTCCGTGGCTAGAACGAATATACATTTGTATTGCCAGAGGATATCTTTATATTGTGACGTCTGTAACATAATTTCTGTACATAACTGGAATTATTGCTCACCGTATCTCGTAAGATTTAGTTAGTTTTGTAACTGTGAACAAAAAAAAATGACAAAAACAAAAAGGAGGAACACTATTGTGCATATCCGGCTCTACACGTGAATTCCTCCGGGCGGACAGCGCTCGCCGAAAACGTTCGCTCCGGTCGTTCGAAGATCGGAAAAACAGAATCAGTATTCGCTACGATACTTCCTTCCTATTGAGGACCCGTTCTCACATTCCGCGATCGAGCGTAAGTGCAGCCAGTCGTCAAGAAACGATCAGTTCCTTCGTTCGCGGCGTCGCACCGGCGGGGAACGATCAGGCCCGAGCGAGATCGTGCAGAGTAGTATTATTACACTTGTAAGCGTCTTCGATTTCGACGTTGCTCGGCCCGATCGTTCTCGGGAGCCGCGACATCGCGCAACCTCGTCGACGGAGCGCCGTTTCCGGCGCCGGGAACTGTCCGCCGGAAGTCCGGCTTATTGTACATCCATCACTCTGTACAATGTTCATGCTGATGTTACTGTTAACTATTTAAGAAGAAAGAAAGTTTGTATGCTTGTGCGACTGACTGCGAGAGCGAGAGAGAGAGGGAGAGAGAGAGAGAGAGAGAGAGAGAGAGAGAAAGAAGGAGAGCGTATGTGATGGGGAGTGTTTTTCAAGAATCTCATTCGAAGCGCGCAAACGGAGACGAGTGCGCGTGCGGGCGCCTAAACGCGGGAATTGAAATTCAAAAGGGCGCGCGTACGTGCACGAACGCGTGACATGTAAATGTGTAATTTGCTTGACGGAACTGTACAGACTCACGAACAAGAGGAACACACGATTCACATGCATACACGCGACACACACACACACACACACACACATAACACGGATACACGTACACACACACCGGCGGCGTAACTGTTGCTGCTCGCCTATAGTTGTATTCCGAAGAGGGTGCGAGTATACAACATTTTACGGTACGAGGCTATGCCGAACGAGAAGAAAGAGAGAAATCTTATACATACAGACACATGATTTCTATTATAAAGATAGTAGGTTAACGAAGTATACTGCGGGAAGTAATTACAATCAATGTACTGGATGGCCCGGGGCGATGTTAAAATTAGAAAAGTTTATGTCGTTTGAATCTTAGGAATTTACGCCTTCTTGCCGCGCGGCCATCCTATACGTATTAATTGGTTATCTGTCAATTATTAATTAAATTATATCGATTTCTTCGCCTTTAGTCAAGGAAAGGAACGAGAGCCGGGCGTCGGGCTATCCTCCGAGACCGAGCGGAACGTAAATCCTCTTCACGCGGCGCTGTTCCTCGCGTTGCTCGAGGAACATCGTCCGGAGGAGCATATAACGGTGTATATCATCGAATAGTTTATTTTTCTATAGTGCAATCATTTCATTTCGTGCAATTACCGGGATCGTTGTTTTCATTGAAAGTTTATCCGCGCGATGTACGCTCGCGATCGGTCTCGTGCACACGAGGAAGTTCGGCACCCGCGGCTCGGTCACGCTGTGTTGTAAAACGCGACATTTTTAGGCAATCTAACGAGTCCTTTAGCGAACGATCGTACGTTCCCGTTGTTGCGCGAGTGCGCGAATTGGAAAACGGAAGTAAAAGAGACAAAGAGAGAGAGAGAGCGAGAGAGAGAGAGAGAGAAAGAGTGAGAGAGAGAAAGAGACAGAGAGAAAGTGAAAAAATATTGCCTAACAGGGTGAGCGAGGGAAGTTTTTCAAATTTGTTGATACATTTCATACTTTTACGACTAGGGATTATGGCCTATTACAAACTATTTCGCAAAATTTATCCGTCGATTCAGTCGTTTTTATTCGCGGACGCGACACGACCGGCTGCGTTCAGTGATTTAATCGACGTGCCCTGGCGCGAGGGTGGCCTGGAAACAACTGGAAGAATCATAGTCGCGTTTCAATGGGACGTGCCGCGGCATTGTTCCCAGTGTAAATAACGTTTCGACGCTGGGGCTTAGATCGTAAAACGCAAAACGAAAGGAAACAAGCAACGAAAAAATAGAAGGAATCTATCCTATCGCCGAGGAGCACGTAAATCACGCTGCGCGAATCGGATAACGCGGTCGCGCTCTATTAAAAACGATCGAGCCCCCTTTTGCCTATCGTTTCGCTCCCACACGCTCCTAAACCAAACCCGAACAATCCCGATTCGTGAAACGCAAAGTGAATTTCTAGAAAACGAATACTTTGTCGCGAGTGATCGCGGAGCTACGTTGAACAAGGTCGGGCGTCGGTACTAAGTATGAAAACTGTTTCGAATTCGACTGGGAGATGTATAGAAATGATACATATATAGCATATACCCCCATATTTTTCTCGATGTTAAGCTTCTTTCGCGGAATTCAAGCGAGTGGAACCGCGAGACCTTTGACGATCCAAGAGCCACGATTATTGCCGCAACGAGTATCGCAAATTGTCCGTTTCGCGGAGCGCTGGTTCGTGCCAATCACCCTCTTTTCTCCGGTTGGATCTACAGACTTCGACGGACTTCCGAGTTTCTTTTTCGATCGATTCCGCAACCATCAAACGTACTGCTGTTATTCGATTAACCGTATCATTATTTTATTTTTAAGCAGCGATCTCGACCAATAATTTTGATAAACGCGCCGCGATCGAGCTTCGAGAACTACTCACCGATTCGTCGTGAAAGTCTCGCCGCGACTGCACCGATCCACATTTGGAAATTATACACGAATGATTGCTCCGCTGGAAATAAGAAAAATCAAACAAAATAAAGACTGCATCCGTGAAATCGACTGATAGTTGGAATTGCACAATACCGACCGGCAATTCGTACACAAAATTACGCGCTTGTGCGAGCTGGTCGGTGCACAGTAGTCGCGTGACTTCGCTCGAAACGAACACTCGCGGGAAACGACGAAAGAAGCGAGTGAACGACAGAACGTCCGCGATAATAATGAGGGAGGTTCGTGATATCCGCGGTGGGATAGCGTTACAGCGAATAGGGCTCGTTATTAACTCGTTATTACCATCGTTGCCCCATCATCTTACTTGTTCTTTTATTTCTGCTGGTCTTTCTATACTCGCAGCGCTCGTTTAATGGAACATTACTTTCGCGCGTAGTCACGGCACCCGTCTGACCAAATCGTTCCGCAAAATTAGTACAATTAACCCGCACACAATAGAATTTCATTATCGCGCTCGCTCGTTGACCGGTCCATCGAATTCGAAAATTCAAGGAACTGAAGCGACGCGTCCCGCGACACGAAAATTTGCGTGAAATTCCCAGCCACGGTGAGCAAATTATTTCAGTAGCGCGTGGACTAATTCCAAAATTTCAGGCGTCGAAGAAGCGCTCCACGTGGAGGATATCTGCTTCAAGGAAGAATAAATTAACCGAATGAAAACGTAACTCGATCCGGAAGAAATATAACGAGAGGAACTTTCGTAACGCGATCAATGCGAGAAGTTTCCGTTGCGAACGGCGGCAGTACATTCCGGATACTATCGCGCGGCGAATTGGCAAACTTCGCGCGCCGAACCGGGCCGAGTCGAGCCAACTTCGAGCCGAAACACTATTCCGCCGACTATTCCCGTTTGATAACTACTTTTTACCGATCCGTTTGCACGTGCCCCCTTTAGAGGCCCCCTTTTTATACGCGGTCGATTTCACTTGGTGCCCCGAAACTACTCCGATGAGTTTTCTCGAACAGATCGATCGCGGCGGATCGAAAATGAAACGGGCCGATACTCGTCGAATCGTTGATTTCGCCGGTGTTCACGAGTGCACAAGTGGACTGTGTGTGTGTGTGTGTGCGTGTGTGCGTGTGGTGGTCGAAAGGTGAAACAGGGGCGATGGAAACCGTGTACATATTTCACTCTAGAGATTTGAACTACGAACAAGCGAATCACCCTTTTTAGTGTACATTACTTTGTATGATAGCCTACGAACGTTTAGCTAGACACTATCGAGATTTCCGTACGAAAGACAATGAGGAGGAAAAACAGTCGCTGTTTCCGGGATGTTTTTTTTTCCGTGCGATCGCTCTCACGTGCTGCCCAAGAGGATTGAATCGCCGCGGACGCGATACGGAAATCGATGATCAGCTGGAAAACATTGTCATTCGATGACAGATAGAATCCGGTGCTGCCGGAATAACGTTTAACTGACCGTTATACGAAGACCCGACACGATTCACCCATGGGGAGAACTAGCTCATTAATTAATTGGAAAAGGAAAGTCTTTCGTCTTCGACTCTTCCATTCCCTCGGTTGCGAATTACGAATGTATCGAAACAGATTAATTCAAGCTTAATTAACTCTTTTTGAATTGCGGTTGAATGAGCGACGGAGTTCTGGGAGACAGCTGGTTGATAGGTCAAACAGTTTGTTAATATTCGACTTTTAAAGAATAACTGAAACGCGTTTTTCGCCTCCGTATCGGTTTAGCTAAAATTCAATCCCGAATTTCTCGCATGTACCTGTAGCGCTAAAGATCGGTTGGCCGCGAAAACGAAGCCCGTGGAGATCACACAGCATTCGCACAAGATCTTCCGTTAGCGAAACAGAGAAATTTAGAAAAGAAGAGAGACAGGGAGTGAGAAAATACGTGCGTGTAAGTGTGCGTGTGTGTAAGAGCGAGAGAAAGCAATTGAGTATGTGTGTGAAGAGAGAGAAATTCTTTCGAGGAACGAACGCAGCAGAAAATTTACCCTTCGATAACGACAGTGTGCCAACAACCCCAACCCCCCCTTCTTACTCCGAGCGTAGCCATCAACTAATCGCGTTTCTCATTCCCTTCGACGCCTCTGAGCTACTTGGGGTTTCGATCGCGTTGCAACGCGCGATAAATACTCCGTAAACGTGATGGAAAAGTTTAATTTGCCACGAGAACCTATAAGCAATGTAATTGAAGAGGTTCGCGACTGTACGGCTTCATCCAAACGTTCAAAAAAAAAAAAAAGAAAAGAAACTTGTAAAGCAGAGAAATGCGCGCGCATTTACGAACAGTCGCAAATTCTTTCGATCCAAATGCCGCAAGAATGTGAAGTACAAAAGGAGAAAGGTAAAAGGAGAAATACAATGATCTGTTGCTTTATCAATTTTTCAACGTTTTCGGCAGTCAACAGATGAAACACGACAATTTCGTCGCGCTTGTACGATACGATTTGCACTTTCGCTTTCAACCCCGTTCCCCGCCGACCAATACACCCCCCTCCTCCTCTCAGTGGAATTTCGTTTATTTTGTAAACCTTTCACCCGCAGAGGATTAGATTTCTCGAGACGAGAAGCGTTCCTTTTCTTTCTTACTCGCACCGGTGACGACCAGGAAAAAAAAGAAAGGCAACGACGAGACCAAAGAAATGTTTATTTTAATGTTATGTATATTAATTGAGTTTATGCCGTGTAAGTCGATGCATTGATCCGTGCGTTGCACCCGAGTGCTTTAATTATTCTATCTTTTCCTTATGTTTTAATTATTCTTATTATTCATAAACGCGGATACTGTCGTCCGCGCATAATCACGTGTACCGAGCATACGTCTCTTTTTAGATAAGTTTCTGTTTATGTAATCGAACGCGAGATCTTTTTATACTTAAGGTGTACATTTCTTTTACCCGACTTAACCATTCATCCAGACATCGTCGTAATGTTAACGATCATCATGATTATTTTTATTATTATTTATAGTTGATTGGTTTACGTGCTAATTATTAAGCAGCTAGTGCCGTTTATTTTATATTTCTCGTACAGTGTAATGTGTATAACCGCTGTTAACATATTTTATTAAAACTTTGCCATATAATACCTCCCGTAGTCTCACGTTCCCATTCACGTTCATTTTCATTTGTCCGCCGTTTATCACAGAACAATCCATGATTATACATACAACAATCCCGGCTGCGAGATGTCCTTTTCCACGTCCTCACCGTTTTTAGTCGCACAATTGCAAAATCAACCTCTGTACTGTCCCTCGTGGGACGCATTTGTGACGCTGTTTTGTTATAATATTTTCAAAAACAACTACCGGAAGCAAAAGCCTTTCGACGCGCCGTGAAAGAAACGAACGAACAAGCGGTTCGGATGCGCCGTAACGTTGCGTTGTTTTCAGAAATATCGCGCCATGCAAAATCGAGTCGTTTCGCAAGGCGACATCCGCTGTTTCAAAGCCACGCACGTGCATCGTCATGGTCGCTTCTTCAGCCTCGCGAAATTCGCTCGAGCAGTCGCGACTCCTCCCTAAATCGTGCATTCTGTGCACGAAACAACCCGAACAGCAGAGCGCTTTACTTTTTTTTTCCTTCCTTCACTTGGGATCCTCCGGGTAATTCGAAACAAAGAGCTCGTTGTCTGTTATACGAACCCCAAAGTATTCTCTAGAGAACCGCAGCCAGTATCGAAACCGAAACAAGCAATCGAATAGAGTTTTTGCTTATGGTTCTGTGAATCGAAAATGGATTTCACGCGTTACGATAACATTCATTTCACTATTAGTAGTAATATTGGAAGTGGTCACAGCTATGACGAGAAGTACATAGAATCTATGCATTTTATGCAACAGATTCTTTGATATTGTGACGAATCGTTTCGGTATCGAATTCTTGGGACGCCCTTCTTTTTCCTCTCAGAGACGCTGTTTTCCTTCTATCCCGCCGATAATTATTTGCAAACGATCTTGGCGTGGTGGCGATTGGTTTCTCTTACAAATGTTAACTAATCCGAGAGTCACGTGTCTTGGACCCTGCAGAGTGCCGACACGATGCCTCGGTTCAAGAACTAAATTAGCTGCTGCGGGGCCCAGAATCTAATGTCACTTCTTCCGTTTACTATTTACTATTTATCGTCGGTGATTTTGCCTCAACTGGATGTCGCCGGGTTCGGGTTAAAAATCGATTGTATCCTCGCCTCGAGGGATATAAAATAGATTATTTCACATAGCTCACAGTTCAATAAACTGTAACAAAAGCAATGAAAGAAAATAATGCTATTTTTATATGTTGCATCGTCTGCCGTGGTGATCTATAGTTGTACGAACTATGTATTTACGTTTTCGTTACCTCCCCTTTCTTTCATTCATCTAGACCGATTGGGCCATTTCATGTCACGTCGTTGATTTCTGTTTTTCTCTTTGTTGTCGGGGATGTTCACAACGCGATCACACCGTGGATCATGCCGGATGTTTCAACGACGAACCCGTTTCTTTGTGTCGGGCTCGATATTCGAGCCGTACGACAAAAAGATATTGATATATCGTATTTTTTTATACTCGTTACATAAAGTTACTATACGTTCGAGTGGTGTCGTCAGAAATTGTGAGAAGCATTCTCGTATACTTTTGACAAGGAATGTCCCAGTAATAATTAATATCATCAACATTAGCAGCTTAGAAGTAAACGACGAGAAATATTTCTGAAGATGATCCGAAGGATGCTCTTGCTCACAATTGATCTAGATTACTACATTAAGATTTACTATTATTATATTATTATTACTATATCTACATTCCTTTTAAGAATCTACCACTATTACTTTACGAAACCATCTGTAAATAAGTATTTTGTATTCCTGCAAGAATAAAATTAAGAACCATTAAAATGTCCCTTAATTGCTTTCAACGCTGTCCTTGCATCGGGAAACATCAGCGGGATTCATAAATGTTCCGGAGGTATCATAAAGTTGATTATTAAAATTGACGAGGTTTTATTTATATTAAATATTTATATATTTCTATTGCAGCTTATTTACATATATACGTGATAACGAACTCATTTTAAGAATATGTTGTAGTATTTTCTTAATGTTTATAATATACGATAACATCATTTAAAATTTTAACGTTTACGAAGAAAAATAATAAACCAGAAAGCCAAATAAACGTAAAAGTATTCAGCCCTCGAAATTCTAATAAGTAAGCGGCTAGTAACCAAAGACCTTGGCTCAAGAGCCAAATAAAACATAAGCATAGAGATCTTTTAACACTTATTCCGAATTTCGGGAGACACACGGGTAAGAGGGATAAAAACCAGAAGAAATACTGCGACGTCATCACTGGATTGTATGTTACCATTACCATAGCTTGTGTGAACATTGCAAATGGTATTTCAGACTTTTTGGAGTATTTATATGACAGAGTGAGTAATAATATAAACTGTGGTAAAAACGTAAAAATTTTTTGAATTGTGCTCGGTGAATGAGACGCAGATAAATATAGCATGTAAAAATAAACAGAAAAGTTGTGCCTCGCATCTTTACGGATCACGTGATAGAGAAAACTTTCATAAAGAAATTTATATCCATAAAAATAATAATTTACGATAGTTAGAAAGATCAAGGAAGATACACAACCTGATACCAATTTCCATTGATCTTTGCTTGGCACAATAGTTTTCTTATTAAGAGATAAATACATTGGTAAACTAAATACAATAGGATACAGCCTGAAATGAATTGATAAACCATGCAGTAAGCCTGCTAATATGTATTTATCTCGAAGAAATAAATCCATAGTCAACAAAACTAAGAGGACAGCCACAGAATCTGCATTTCCTCTAGTTGAAATAATAATTGTGAAAGGATTATATAACCATACCAGTGAACACCTGTGTTGCATTTTCTCGTTACAATTTTGAAATGACAGAATTCTTTTTATCAAGACTGCTATCAATATATCAACAAAAGAGAATAAAATTTTTCCAAAATTCTCATGTAGAAAAATATTTGGAGTCAAAAGGAGAGCCAGTAATGGTGTATAACGATAAGTGTCACGTTCAAATGGAGATCTCCCTACTGCTATGTGTCTTGCAGCATCAGTAAACACTTTGTAATCAATATCAGTGTATGGAACATTGAAAGTTTTATCATGAAAGTTTGTGTAAACTACTAGAGATGCTCTAAGCATAAAAGCTATTAAACAATGTTTCTTAAATAATGGAGTTTCCATTTTTTAAGTACAAGCTAGGTTTCTTTGAGAAGGTAAATACTAATTAATAACTAAAGACGGTTGAATCCGATTTTCATATCCTTGTATTATGTCTTGCTGCTGCTTTCATCAAGCATGCCTTAAATGCATTAAACTCACATTCACAATCATTTTTCTTCAAGTCAGATTTTGCCAATACGCATGCCGCATATTTAGCACCAGCTTCATGACACTCAGCAACAAGAACTGGATATTTCCTTAATCGTTCGCTAGCTTTCTTCACTGCTTCCATTTTTAGTGTTAATACATCATAGTATATCTTACATACCAGTGCGTATATTTTTACTAAACCAGTACATTCCTTTCTGTGACATAACTATTCAATCATATTACTATTATTTTAATGGTTTTGCGCAGGCTTAGGAGGGACTCTTGCACCTACGTATAGTACATAACCTAAGGTGGCAATACATAAAGCAATTGCACCTCTATCTTTCCTTAAACGCCTCTTACGTAATAAATCCATGATTTACTTTTGAGCTTTTTTCTGTAAAACAGTTGTAATTGCGTAAATTAGTAAATATTACACACAATAAATTTCAATAACAATTTTTGAAGTATATGAATTCGTTATACTTACATAATCTACAGTATTATGCTCGTAAGGTTTAGATATATCAATCCCTTCACAAACGATCGAATGATTTTTATGTTTAATGCAGCACTGCCTTATTTCTTCTATAACTTGGTCACAGCGTGATGGTTGATAAACGTTGTCTGAAATCAAATATGTTTTGTGGTAAAGGCCTGACTTAACCTTAATTCCACGACGTTGAATAAACGAAATATGAACAGCCACGTCAACCAAAATCGAATGACAAACCTTTCAAGCACTGTTGTAGTTTGCAAGCAAACTTTTTACAAGGGTCAGAACTAGTCATGCAGGGTTTCTAAAATTCAACAAAATCAATCTTACGGCTACGATTACGTGTCGTCGTCTTTTTCTTTTAACTGCCACAGTAATGGGTCCTACACCTACACACGTTCAGGTCATAGCTCGATCCGTTAGCGAAGGTCAACCCAGAAATTTTCTTTATTCTGATTGGTTGGCGATTTACCGCCATGATGTGGGCTTGTTACTTACGCGTCATCTTACGGCACTTTTATGAAAGCCGTTACGAAACTACGGGAATTGTTACATGTAGATTATCTATCACACTTATATTTACACCGTGTTTCTGGCTTTCTGACACAAGCAGCCGACAAAACCCAGTCGCTGTACATACTTAATCATCAACGAATGTTTTGGTAGGTTAAATTATATCAACTGTGCATTTACACTATCAAAAATACAAGAATGTTGGGAAAAATCAAAACAAAGCAAGAGAAAGGAGGTAAATAGCTGAAATATAAATTAAATTGTTTCTTCTTTTATCTTCCAATCGTTGACTTATGATATGCTCTTCATAACTGTAGTAGGTTATGTTTTTGTTTAACAGCAAGTGATTCAATTATAGCAATCATATTAACTGAAAATAAGAAACGTATATGCAACTATTGGAAAACCGTTTTATTTTCTAATGATAAAATGTATTTATTGTGCATTTTATGTAATGTTGTTCAGTCTCCCACATGACATTCATTTTCTTAGTCATGTAATTTAATATTCGTGTTCTTGCAGAAATTGTTGCTTACAGTGAAGCAGCTGTTGTGAATAATGCTGCTGTTGTAGAATATTGTAGGATATCAATGGCAGCTTTATCAGGTGGTACAGCTGGTTTATTAGGTTTAACAGGTTTATACGGTTTTGGATTCTACATTTTTGCAGTATTTGGATTATGGGTAAGATAATTCAATAAACATAATGTAAGAATTCTCATGGTATTGTAACATATTTTATAGGCAATGTTATTGCTAAAAGCTGGAGGTCAATGGAAGAAATATTTTATAAGCAGACGAAATCTTCTAACCAGTGGATTTTTTGGAGGTCTATTTGTATCCTTTAGATCATCATCAAATAAGTACTTCATATAACATATCTTTTAAAACACATATTTTTCTTAACAGACCATATTGCCTATGCAACAGACATACGTATTATTTTGGACGTATCCTTTCAAAATATTCAAATACTCGCGTACTTCTGTTGTGTATTTGCTTGCGTATTTTCCTCAATCTTTTAATTAGATTTTTATATGGTATGGTACATGTCTACTGATCCAAAGGACACTTAGTTTTAAGAATTTATATTTTTTAACTAAATAGGTGCGTCGTTAATAAATTGAATATATCACAAGCAATTCGCGAATTACTAGCCAGAGTAATGACACTATCGAGAAAGCACAGCGTGATGCGTTGTATATGTGTGTACATAGGATAAATTCTTTCAAAAATATATCTGTTCCACCGTTCCATCTGTCCAATCTTGTTCATTATTACATCCTATACAAAACACCAAATCGTTACAAGTACACGCGTATAAGTAAAAATAAACTTTAAAATTGTTTAAGAGAACTATTTACTATCTGTACGTTTTTCTTCAGCCACCTATGGCCGTTGTCTTTTTCTTTTGCCTTAAGTTTACCTAAATCTTCAATAATATGAAACAGGTGACTATAACAACCATGTGCCACAATAGGGAAAAGAAATGCGAATATTCGTTTCAATACGACTATTTATTTGACTGATCACGTACTATGCATACAATACATAACAAGATACAGTACACAAACATTGTAAACAAAACACTATAAAATCCAACAATTTTTTGCCCACATAAATATTATGTAATGTTTAACAAGTGAGTGAACACATTTAAAATGCTTGAAGTATTATTGTAACAAAATCTTTTACTTGTCTTTCCTTTCAACTAATCGTATGAGCAAAGCTTGTCAAACTCGTCACATAATGAATTAAACATACGAACCTGCATTTAACTGTATACGCAATAGACGTTTTAATTAACTCTTAATGAAAAAACGATACGATTGTTAGTATATCTTAAACAGGCTGTCAATAATAGATAACAATATCGTTTTGTACTTGGCATGCTCACATTTTTATTGCGTTCTGCATATCCGATCATTACAATATTATTATTGAATTGTTAACAATGATGTTTTTAACAGTAACATTAATTAAATTGCAACGGTCTTCATGTTTCAAGATGTCTTCGGCAGTGAAACATACTTTATCTCTATCAATTTCCTCGTCGTTGCAACAATTTTATCTAAAACAACGCGAGGGTGGATGAGCACTGTTTTCTTTTATGCCGCCGCTTGAGAAGTTGGGAAATCTTCGCGGGACAAGACCAGCATTCGTATTCATCAGATCTTGGTCTCGGAACTATCGTCGGGAGCTTGTGCGCTCACGTGTCGACAGCTCTCCGAGATGTCCTCGAGAGGCGTTCCCGTTTCAAGACCTTCAAATTTTCGTTCTTGATCCATTTTCTCTAGCTCGTCTTTGCTCAAGTGATACACTATTCCAGCTCCGTAGGCGTCGCCCAGAACGTTTATGGAAGTCCTAATGCGATCCCTTTGGAAAATAAAACATCAGTTAGAATCCATTTGAAGCGTTGAATGAAAAATGAAACTCACAACAGCCAATCGACAGCGAACAGTAAAGAAACGTCGCTCGTGGGTAAGCCCAAAGCAGTGAGCACAATTAACATAGTTATTAAGGCAGCGCTGGGTATGCTTGCCGCCCCTATACTCGCCAGGGTAGCTGTAAGACTGCAAAAGCAAACGTAAATGAAACAGAATAAATGTAACTGAAACGATTACACGGATCCTACGCACCTGACAGTAATAACTTCACCTATTCCTAATGAAATTCCATTCATTTGAGCGATAAAAATCGCGGCCACGGCCTCGTAAAGCGCCGTTCCATCCATGTTCACCGTGGCGCCGACTGCTACCACGAATCGGGTCACTCGTGGGTCGATCTTGTTGTTTTCTTCGAGGCATCGGAAGGTTATTGGCAAAGTTGCCGCGCTAGAATTGTCGAATAGATAACGATTACAAAGCTCCCAGAAGAATAAAGGAACTCGATGAATCTATTACCTGGATGCCGTGCCCAAAGCTGTGACCCATGCCTGCAACATACCCTTGAAGAACACAGCTGGATTTTTACGCGTTAAGAACCAAAATATCGCTGGCAGAGTGATCACACCATGGATCAGTAGACCAAGGATCACCGTGACCATGTAAAGTGCCAACATTTGTGCAGTCGCCGCCAAATTAGTGATCGACATTATTTTCCCGGCTATCAGACACATGATGCCGAACGGGGCGTACCTGCGTGACATTAAGACTAGAGCCGACATTGCTCCGTCTAATCATTGCGTGTAGCAAGTGGAATGCGAAGCGTGAAATGAAGTTGTGACTCGATCGCTTACCACATCACAACGATACTGACAAGCTTCATGATTATTTCGTTCAACACCACGAAGAAGTCGACCATCAATTTTCCGCGCGGACCGATCTGCCCGGCGACAAGGCCAAACGTAATGCAGAACACTATCATGCCCATCACGTTCGTTCCATCTTTATAGACTAACGTTGGCTCTAGGACAGAATTGCTCTGATTCTTGCTCCCTATGACCACCACTTTCTTCTCTACGTAAGTGGTCTGCGCTTGCTGGAAGCACGCCTGCATCAAGTTATCCGGCACCATGTTTCTAAAATATGATACTCATTACTGGCGATCGCGGTCCTCTTGTTTCGTGTCTCCTCTGTACCTAATTATGTCCAAAATAGCATCCAGAGTGGAGACTTTCGTAACATCCGGTTTGTGCACGGATATCGTGGACTTGATGCTCGGATCGCCAGGATGGATCATCAGCACCATCAAAATACCAATCACCGCCGCGAGAATGGTGGTCACCGTGTAATACGTCAAAGCTCTGAATCCCATCCGACCGGAGCTTCTTGCGTCCAGCTGCGCCATTCCTGGTGAACGTTGTGACATTTAGGAAACGTTCGCGTACAGGTCTAACGGATTGAAAAGACGTTGCATAATCACCGGAGACAAGCGAAGAAATGATCAAGGGTAATATGAACATCTTCAACGCTCGCATAAGGAGCTCTCCGGGAAAACTGACGAGAGCTACAGATGGTGGCGAGAGATTAGCTAACCGTCCAAGAAAGCCCAAAATTAGACCCAAGAAGACTCCGATCACCGTAAAGACAAGCAGCATGTTCTCTTGTACCCAATCCACTACCTGCAGTCAAACATGTGTACAATGCGAACCTATTAGATACGTTCGAGCAAAAGGGAAATTTAGAGAAAAATAATAAAGCCGCTACCAACACTTTGCAATCTGTCGAGCGGCGTCACCTCATGACGCACTTTGCCCTCCTCCTTGGTCGGTATCTTCTCGATCTCGTCGACACATGACCTGGAAATTGTTCCCGGTAACTAAAAAGATAGATGCGAGGGGTAACGATTGAAGGTCCACGAGTCTCACGTGTGAGTTTCCTTGACCTCCGAGGTACCCCTGAGAACTGCGACAGCTCCAGATATACGTTGCGACAACGACATCGCGGTTGATTCGGTAACACGTCGCTTTAAGAATTCTTGAATAGTCTTCCTCTTGGCACGAGGAAGATCGTGAACACGTTTTCTATCATCCCGCGGTCCTCAACCGCCGTGGCATCTGCATGTTACAAACGAAAAGAATTATCACCATACAAACTGAAATACCATGCAGGCTCTTCGCGCCTGGTGCTCTAAGCTACAGCCGGAGATTTACTACGCGCCTGACAATGCGCATATTAGAAAAAACGTCTCTACTGGTTAGTAAACACTATGCCGAGCATCATCGGGAGGCTCTATCGCGAACATCTACAAGAACAGATCCTCCAGAGGATGTCACACCTGAGTCCGTATAAAACGACGACGCACTGTTCCAAGATCACAGCACAGGTACCGCGGAATCGTGTCACAAGCTCAGCGACACATCTGTAATCGCGGATCTTGGCGGGTCTTTTACGAGCGATGGACAGCCGAGTGACTACCGTATGATCGAAACCCCGGGACTTGGCTAGATATCGCGTAGTTACGATCCGCCGTCACGTAGATAATGTGCCCCATCCAGGAAGCTGATTAGAGCGCGGGAAGGGGGACAGGGTGAACACCGAAAGAGGAAAGGGAGGCTGGACCGAGAGCGAAAGAGACGGCCGGTTACAGGAAGAAGGCACTCATCGCGACGGGTCGCACGGCACTGAATAAGCAGAAGGGAGAAAAATATGTACCGCGCGAGTCTGTTTCGCGTAGAAATAGACCCGTGTCGATTGGATCCACGGCATCGGTTAAATTGCTCTAAATGGATTCGGAAACAGTTCATCCCTAACGCGTACCCCTTTTCAAACGATCAAAGTATGTCGCAGCAGTTCGTGTTTATTTACTGTTCTGTCCGCAGATCGGGGAAGATTGCTTCCAGCAAGACCTGCACGCAATTGTCTCTATTCGTGGTTTAGCTCCTCTCCGGTTGCCGCGGCAATTGTTTTAATCAGTTAGTTGACACTCTGGTTTGTAGCACCGACTATGTGCAACATGTATCAGATTATGAAACTGGTACGAATTTCTGCTACATTTTAATAAGTCAATGCATCACGGTTCTGAAGCAAAAAAGAAAAGTCTAGCTGTAGTCTTAATTGGTGCACAGTTTGAAAGACTCATGTTTTCAAAGCTACCATCATTCTGTCTGTAGAATGATTTATCATTGCACATAAAGAAGTTAGCCCGTGATCCTAAGACCAGTTCGCGAGAAATGGTTATACCATTTCCACAGCCTTGACCAATATTTGAATTCGTAGAAGCGATGCGGAGGATGATTTGCGAATCCTCATGAGAGGATCTTCTATGAATCGCAAATATCTATTGATCAAATAAATGCATAATAGTCCATCCACATTCGCTCGCCTTGAAATCTGTTGGTAAATCCATCAGCGTGTGTGCGCCTGTGCGTGTGTGTGTGTGTGTGAGCTGGTTGAACTTACTTTCAGCGTGTCCGTCGAAAAGAAAAAGACAGATCACAATTGGAACGTTCGTTGCGGTTTATTTTGAAAGCATGTAGGAAACTGTTCAATTTGTAGGGCCCCTTTGTATATCCGTTAGGAGGTAACCTAATTCCTCTAGTAATGATGGCTATAAGTGATGACTATGTGTAGAGTAATATCGGGTTCACAGTAGATAGCGCAGACGTGTAACGCGAGAATACGCTGATTCTTATCTGGGTGGGATGCTCGTTACAATTTCATTGATTTCAGGATCTAAAAAAACAAGATGTTTGCAAAGTTTAGGGAAGTACTAAGATGTTATTAAACATGCTTGAGAATATGTCAAGGCCACTGATTTTGGTTTTACACATCGCATATAATCTTTAGAACATTCAAATATTTAATACGTCTGCGATGTATGGATAAACGTCCGTATGATATTTACTAGTCGTGCTTAACTACTTCATAACAGCCAAATCTGTGTTTCAACTCATCACAGATTATCGCGTGATTGTGAGCAGATGTCAAATGCATCTATTAAATGATCCGCGAAAAATGAGGTAGATAACATCCGGACGAGTTTCAGCAACCGCGTAAACGCATGATGACAGGGTGGGGAGAACATCCTATAAAATATAAATCGTCGCGGTTCGAAACGATACGTAAAATCATTCATTTAACGAAACAAGTGTGCATTTTGCAGTTAAATCATGTCAGACACAATTGTTATAAAAATATTAATGTTATCAGCGATGTGTACCTCGATATATGCGGTTCGAAGAATTCCGTGGTGGAATATTAATAACACGCAACGACAAGGGTGAGAATTAAATATTTATTCACTAGCTTTCACTATATCTTGATAATATTTGATGTTATAATCAATACTAGTTGATGTTCATGAAAAGATTTTACAAAGAAAGATGTCCTTAAGTTACTTTGCTTTAAGTTACTTTGATGAACGATTATGAAACCATTGTGTTTATAATAATTTCACTAAATAATATTTAATCTTTTTTGATTTAGCACTAATGTATGTGCCGTAGAGGTAAACGATGACATAAATTACACCTATTACACCGAAAGGAAAGAATGGAATCCTCGAGAAATTTGTGGCAAGCCAACGTAAGTCTAATTTCACTTTCTACTTACTGTGTTGTTTCAAATATTTTATTAAATACTTTCGCTTTATAGATCCGTCAGATATGAGTGTTGTGCAGGATATTATAGAGTCGCGGGTCAACCTGGATGCACAGGAGGTAACGAAATCAATTTTTTTTGCCTAAATCCGACGCTGTACGCTTGAATACACTATCTATATTTATGCTGTTTTAACCACATCATCATTATACTTCTAGTGAAACCATTATACGATGTTATTGAGACTACGAAACGCGTGGGATCGACAAAATTCGCAAGATTAATCGAGACATCGAATTTGGCAGAAAAATTACGGAACGGTCCACCTGTCACGATCTTCGTTCCCTCCGAAGAAGCATTTGATGTTAGTTCGATACAGCATAGTACTTCAGTTATTCAAATTTCTTTTGGTTAATACTTATTTCTAATATTTTAGACGTACTTAAAGATAAAAGGAATTATGCCGGAGTGGTTACTGGACGGCAATAACTACATAAATCTGATCGCGAATCACATAGTAGACAGACGTGTATTATCGAATCATTGGCAGGCAAATCTTTTAGTTCCATCGAGATTGCAGGGAAATGTTTTAAGAATCAATAAATTTTCCAGCGGAGTGAGTTTCTTTTACATTCAATTTAAACAATGCGAATATCAAGCATTTATCAAATCTAATTGTTACGCAGATGGAAACAGTAAATTGTCACAGAATCATTCGCAAAGATCAATTCGCTATGAACGGTGTCGTGCATGTAATCGACGGATTGCTAGACCTTGCCTTAGCAGAAAATTCGGACATAATTGATCTTGCTGTGAAAGATGGAAGATTTGGAATATTTTTAAGAGCACTCGAGAACAGTGAATTGGTCAACAGAGTCAGATACAGCGACGTTCCGTGTACAATCTTTGCGCCTACGGATGAAGCCTTTCAACAAATTCCTGAACAACAATTGAATTACATGATGAGCAATCCTGACACATTGAATGGTATGAAATTTATATTAAAAAAAATTATTTTATAATTTTGACGACCATGTAATTTCCGCAGCGTTGATTGCACACCATATTGTTACGCATCCTGTATGTGTGTCAAACATAATTTCGGAGTATCATGCGACCACGATTCTACAACAACAAGAATTAACTTTGGGCTGCAGCCCGCATGGGCCTATCGTGAATCAAGCGAATTTGAAAACCGAAATGTATCATGGGCAAAATGGACTCTTGTACATCCTAGATCGTGTACTGCTTCCTGACCGAGGTAAACCACTTTTATTGCGATAAAGTTTGGAGCTATCTGTTTATAAAAAATGTTTCTTGATATCCTCGTATTTGATACTGGTAGCAAAAACGATCTTAGACGTGGCGAGGGAAGAAGGACTGTTCACGTTTCTAGCGATAATTAAAACAGCTGGGTTAGAAGAAAGTTTGAAGAGTTTGAAACATTTCACAATATTCGCTCCCTCCGAAACAGCTTTCCACGGTACGTATTCATTAACTCAATCGGTTAGCGCTATGGTACGTATTCATTTTCAATTAATGACAGCTTTCACTGATTCGAAAATTTCTTTGTAGCCTTATCCGAGCAGCAACTTGCGACGTTGCATAGCAATGAAAAGAGTGCTCGAGACTTTGTGCTAAATCATATAGTTACAGGGACGTACTTCACCAATGAAATAAGCAGCAATCAAGCGAGTTACCCACGAAGTTATTAACAATTTTAACGCTTAACAGAGCATGCTCATTAAATTATAATTTATTATAGGTGGCCAGAACCATCGAGGTAGGAATACCTTTACGATTTCAAGTGTATCGAGGAGCATATGGTATAGAGAACGCCCTCATTCTGAAAGCTGATAGAGGATGCAGCAATGGGATTTTACACGTGATCAGTCACGTGTTGCATCCAGCAGAGGAATCTTTAGACTATATCCTAAGGAAGGATGGCAACTTTAGGTATACCGTGAATAAAAATTGATTAATTAACTTAATGACAATGTTATGTGTCGCGGATTGCTGAAAGGAAACAACGAAAATTTTGCTAATTTGTAAAGT
Source organism: Augochlora pura (assembly GCF_028453695.1). Taxonomy (NCBI): domain Eukaryota; kingdom Metazoa; phylum Arthropoda; class Insecta; order Hymenoptera; family Halictidae; genus Augochlora; species Augochlora pura. Next base: position 9,075,297 of record NC_135781.1, on the reverse strand, counting down.
TATATTGCATAGTTTTTAAATGGCTAGCTTAAAGTTATTAGTATAAGAATTTATGTAAGTAAGAAATACTATTTAAAACTATTACAGCATTTGGTTAGATGCACTGGAAAGGATTAAAGCTGTTCAACCAGATATATATAATAACTTCCACCGTGCTAATTCTTCGTGTACGTATTTCATTCCTTCGGACGATGCATTTAGACGGCTGGGAAACGTTAAGCTTCGAACGTTGCTAGAGGATAATAACTACTTAACAAAGGTATGATGAAAGAGTACTATGCAATCACTTATATAAACGATTATCTTGTTTAAGTAAAAAGATGTTAACGGCTCACGAATAACCGTGTTTTGATAATACAATTCAGACTTAAAAAGTAGTTTAATTTAATTAATTATCTATATGTCAGAACTAAATTTGTAAATGCTGCTTTTTATGCTACATCATTCAAAGCTTTGTTCAACTATGAATATATTTATTACCTCTCAGGTGGTGAAGAATCATATTGTGGACAATATGATGCTTTCTGAAAGTTTTGAACCTAATCTTCAGTATACTGTGAAAACAAAGGAAAACGCAGTGAATGTTATGCGGACGAATGATAATATACTGGTGAGTTTCTTCTTATAAATTCAATTGCATTAATGAATCATATTGAATATTTTGCGAATCATAACAATTTTTAGGTAAATAATGCGAAGTTTGTAAAAAGCGACATTTTGAATAAGGCGGGTGTAGCGCATGAGATAAACTCAGTATTGCTACCTGAAAATTGTTCTCGAGGATATAAGAGAACAAGAGATGGACATGTTAAAAAGATATGCATTTGAAAAAAGTGATCGAATTTTCGCATATTCTATAATTGCTTCATAGCAAATCTGTAAGTAGAAATTATAAAAATAAACGTTTAGTGTCTGCAAATACATGTTATACACTGTCAATATGTTAAGCTTTGTTACAAACATCTAAAAAAGTATTTAGTGCTTTTAGAAAAATAATAAATTATAGCAATTATGAAAGTTCCAAAATCTTCCAGCAGAATTCATTTTTCCCATTTTTCTAAATTGTAAAATAAATTTGAAGAATTGTTTCGAAGGATTTTTGGCTACAGAAAATATGAAAGTAGCCCAATTACTACACAGTAAGATTTTGTGAGAGATGAGTCGAATTAATCTCTGCTAACGTGGAAGTCCAGAATTCGAAACTTTACTAACTTGAAAAGTCTGGGTTCGAAACTTTGCTAACTTGGAAACCTCGATTTCGAACTCTGTTAACGTGAAAGCTCTAGGTTCGAATCTCAGCTAAGCTGGAAACCTTAGGTTTGAAATTCAGCTAACGTAACAATCTTAATTTCGAAACTCTGTTAACGTGGAGACTCAAAATTGGAAACGCTACTAACGTGAAAATCTCGTGTTTGAAAGTCTACTATTACGTGAAAGCCTTGGGTTCGAGTCTTGGCTAACTTGGACACACTGATTTCGAACTCTGTTAACATGGAAGTTCAGGGTTTGAAACCTCGCTATCGTGAAAGCTCTTGGTTCGAAGCTCGACTATCTTGAAAATCCTGGGTTTGAAACTCGGCTAACTTACCCTAGTCGTTTGTTAACTTGACCCTTCGGGAGCACCGAAAATGTTCGGAAAGCCAGGAGGCCAAAAGCTGCCCGTGAAGTCCGATGTAAATAGTCTATAATTTCTATATTCATTTTCAAGAAGCTCTATCTTTTTTTCCAAAAATGGTAAAACAATGGGGCTTAGCAGGTTTAAAAGGGTAAAGTCTCCACTTTAACATGTACTAACTGATTTTTACTGTCCATCTGAAAGATATTGAAAAAAATTGAAAATCGTGGGTGAAGCGATGCCTCTTGGACTCGAAATATTGTTAAACTTTGAACTATCGTAACTCTGTTATGAAAAACCGTATAATAATGAAACTTCGCGTGATTTGTAGAGCAAAGTCTCCTCTTTAGATTGCACTAGTCGTTTGTTAACCTGACCCTTCGGGAGCACCGAAAACGATCGGAAAGCCAGGAGGCCAAAATCGGCCCGTGAAGTCCGATTTAAATAGGCTGTGGTTGAATTACTATAAAATCGTGCAAATTATTATTTGTGGAAAGATCAACTATTTTATAATTCTTGATAACGGTGTAGAATAGAAGATTGTTTCTTAAAAAACGGTATGAATTTTTCGAAAATTTGTAACAGTGTAAAATTAAAATAAATTATCTCTTCTACAGATTTACATAATTTACTAGCTGATTGGTATATTTAAGTAGTGGGACCAAGAAAATGAAAATAGCTCCTAGTACCGAGTACACTGATGTTTCAAAGTTAGCCGAGTTTCAAACCCAGGATTTTCAAGATAGTCGAGCTTCGAACCAAGAGCTTTCACGATAGCGAGGTTTCAAACCCTGAACTTCCATGTTAACAGAGTTCGAAATCAGTTTGTCCAAGTTAGCCAAGACTCGAACCCAAGGCTTTCACGTAATAGTAGACTTTCAAACACGAGATTTTCACGTTAGTAGCGTTTCCAATTTTTGAGTCTTCACGTTAACAGAGTTTCGAAATTAAAATTGTTACGTTAGCTGAATGTAGAAAAGTAGTAGCTTCATTCTGACAGCAAAAAACATCGACACATTGGGTTTTCATTTTTTTGGACAATGTTGCAGGCGAGCAAAAAATCTGAGAAAAATTGAGTACACGAGCCGTGACAGTACCTTATTAGGGAATTAATATCAAAATATTATATATTTTAGTTTTCGAGAAATCTTCAATTTTCCGATTTTTTGGGGATTTTTCATTTTTGATAATCACAGCTAGCATCTGAAAAATCTGAAAAAATTCTATAATATCCGGCTTGATGTTCAAAATAAGCTATATTTTTTTCAAAATTTTAGAAAGCCGCTAAAGGTACAAAAATGCCGGAAAACCGCGAAATCTAATTTACCCTGTAACTATCCTCACGGACAAGTTACAGGGTTAAAATTTTACACAGATGAGTTCTTATTAGTCAGATATCGAACGGTGTATGACTCATTGAAAAACCTCTAAGGGCAGTTTTGACCATCTTAATCGGCTGTGCCCTTTAGTAAATCTAGTTTCTTAACAATTATGATTATGACAAAAATAGGTAATACAATAACTCAGAATACGCAGAACATTTTCAAATTTAATAAAACTTGCCGTAATACAAGTGAGGTATACGGAATACTCGATTCTTACTAAGGCTTAGTGGATAACAAAGATTTCTGCTCTCACATTCTATATTTTTATGAACAAATAGTATTCGTGAATGCTTCATTAAATTACACTGTTACATTGTTTAATTTTTCCTTAAAAAATGTTTTGGTTCAAGTAGCACAATATACATAATTGTGATCAAGGAAATATAATAAAAGCTCATAGATTAACTTAAAAAAAAAAAATGGCAGCGGTGGGATTCGAACCCACGCCCCCGAAGAGACTGGTGCCTTAAACCAGCGCCTTAGACCGCTCGGCCACGCTACCTGGTGTACGGTTTCATCTCACAATACATATATGAGTTGAGATAATCAATATTTTAAGACTAGTGCATTTTTATATTTACATGTGAACACTATTTAATAAATCAAAATTATGCTTCATACTCTTACATTTCAATTATACTCCTAAGCATATAAAAACAACAATATTTCAGGTATACTTTTTGTATATCATATTAAAACACAAAGCATTAGAACTGTTTAATGAATTTCATATTTTTGTATTGCATTTTTTCTTTAAATTAAAATTTCTATTTTCAATAATCTTTTATCACTTTTTATGAAATCAATGTTTCCGTACTTTTGCATTCATAACGTCTTCTTTCGATATCTAATAAGTAATCACGATGACAAAAAAAAGAAAGAAGAAATTCGTAACTGTGTTGGAACATTTTACGTCATCGGATTCCCCCTTGTAGTACGATTTCTGGCATCTGTAGCGTACAGTAACGTTACACGAAGATTAGGAACCCGCGGAGAGACAAATTCGTAGTTTGTTGGCCACATGTCGTGGGCGTAGGTGCCGTGAATTAAACAAAGGCCGTCTCCGGGCGGGGCTTTCGATCCGTTTGGTCAGCGCATGCGTGCTGGTTTGCTGCTCGAGCACCGCGAGCCAACATGTTGTATGTACAGAGAAGCGAGAGGAACGAACGAACGCATCCCTATTTTTTCGCGACGGCCATTTTGTACGCCGACTTAATATTCGCCTCTCATTTTCTCCCTTCGCATCTGTAACTTTATATCAGCGCGATGAAGTTCAATTGTCGCACTGGTGGTCCTTTGTTCTCGCGAGTCCCCGTACCCGTAATCGAGTCAGTTAGCGCCCTTACGCAGCGAATACTAACAATTCCGGAGCGGATTAGTCATCGATCTGTAACAATTACCGCTCCTTATGCCCGTCGATGACAGGTGGTTAATGGAAATCGAAAGTTAATCGAATCAGATCTGGCACTCAACGACGACGCTGTTTTGACAATGTGTACGAAATCGCTATAAGATTTCGTTTCCTCTGGCTGTTGTACAAATTGCAAGCAAACTGCGCTCAGTTTTCGAACGTTAGTTTTGTTAAAAAACATCTGCATAGCGAGCCGTATTGAATAGTCAAATACTTGTGTTTACTTTCTTATATTTGCTTCTATAATTTTTATATTAATGTGACATAGTGGAATTTCTGTAATACGTGTAGCAAAAATGTGGAAATATATTCGCGAGGAATAGGTGCACTCATATTGATAGCCTATTTATGTGTTGTTTTATGTACGTTTTAAATATTTTATTCAATAATATCCAATTGCCTGAGTATTACTTTATCTACTTCAAAAATTAGTGTCGATGACTTTTGCGTTAACAGTTACTAAGTAGTTACTTATTTTAGTGCTTGAAAACAATTATAGTATTTGTCAACTGTTTTAGATAAGTTAATAAAGCTATATATAAAAACATTGAATAACATGATATTGAAACAAGTTCTGAAATAACAGAGATCCAATTTGGAGCGCAAAGAATTAATACCTATTTTTGGAGAACCGAAAAATAAGTTCTTTTAATTTCATATTTAATTAAACTCCTTTTGCTTCAGAAACTTTTCCCTAAATTGTTCTGTGCGAAAAATTATGTTTCTTGTGTACTTTCATGTGTAACGTCATTAGAGTTTCTTTTACAACATTGTCATGCAAAAACATACTTAGCAAAATTATCTGCAAATGGAGAATAGAATTCTTTTCTTTTAACGAATGTAAGACAAAATATAAAAATAGGTTAGACTGTGAAATTGTATGCAAAATAAGAATTGTTTATGCCAATTACAAGATACAGCAACTGCATAGATATATATAATGAGTTGAAAATAATACAACATTATTTGTAAATTCTTTAAACGCTACCACGATTATGTATTTGATATAAAATCTGCAGTGTGAACATTGCACATATAATTGAACTTTTATATTTTTATCAAGTAATCGCTAAACAGTGCAGCTCATCGTTAAAGCACTCGACAAAATTGGGGCTCATTGTGATTCTGTAAGAATTACGACACTCTCGAAAACGGATCTATCTCCATTGATCGAGAAACGGTGTACGCGGAGGACTCGCGCGAAATGAACGTCATTCCGGGTGGCTGTTTAATTAAACATTCGACGGTATTTATAGTAACGATAAGGGAGTTGATTAATCGGGAGCTGAGGCCATAATGGAAAGTCGGTGTGAGCGCGTGAACACGACCGCGTACGTCTGTGCAAGGCGTAGGAGCATCCTCGTGGTGAATTAATCATTTCAACAGCTGCTGTCGCATTAGTGAGAGCGGATAAGACAAATGAACGTCGTGGAGCTTGTTAAGACGTAATCCGAGAGATGTGTCTGCATCGCCTCCCGCTTCCACCGTCACCTCCATCACCCACCGCCGTCACATCCGTCGTCTCATCCGGGATTAGACGCTTGTGTATCGAGTCGCCATTTTCCTCGGCGATCCCCCTTTGTTTACCGGAGAGGGCGGCGGCATTGTTTCCATCCAGTTTCCTGTTCTTTCCCGGTGCGAAGAATTGGCAAACGGTTTTATTGGAATCATCGGAAGTCGATGAAGTCCAACGTCCGAGCAGACAGAGCCCGGCATGTACCAGGAAGCGCGAAGATACGATCTTTGGACTCGTTCGTTTCCAGGTTGCACATTGTCAGATGTCCTTTCATCTCGGTACCCACGGGCTGCTGGCTCTCCGATGACAGATAGTGTCAATGCGGGCACTGTTAAACGTCACCTAACGCGAATCGTGGGGACACGAGGCGATCTTCATCTCGCCCCTTCCTGTCGTGGGACAATTTCGACGACGTTATTGTATAACTTGTCACAGTACTGATGTATGCGAGCGTGAAACGCTAGATACGTGCTTTTCCTATTCCATTCTGCCGCTGCAATTCCTCGATGGACCAGACTCGCTAGATTCATTCGAATAATTTGAGGATTTGCTGATAGAATCGTCAGAGATCAGAGTTTAAGAATCTGAATTCGGTACACCGATTAATAAAATCCAGTTTATTTCGTATTCTGATGGTTCCGCCTTTTTATTGTTCTTGCTCTGAATTATATTAAATATTATATTCGTTGATGTAATCCATATACGAATGAGAAATTTATTATTATAAATTGTTGCGGTTGATTCAAGTGGTCCTTGACTTCAAAAGTAAGACGAGTTCTCGTTACCAAGCGTAGCTTGCTTTTTAAAACTCTCAGTTTTAAAAGAAACACTTTGGTTCTTCTACGAAATGTTTGCGCTGGACCAGACACAGTGTAGATCTTATTTATGCGTCAAGTCAGCAATGAAAATCGTGATAATTATACAACAAGTGACCGATGGTGATCACTTAAGTAACTATGTAAATCATCTTCACGTTATCTCTTTTTCAGATTTATATTCCACTCTATAAACGATAAGTAATATCGAAAAATATATTTAAACAAACAAACGCTGAGATAATACAATCATCGCAATTCAAGCTGTTCAGAAAATAAAAAAATGTTCCAACTAAATCGAACAGATCTAACTTTTCAATAGCGCGTGATAGAAATATATTTCATTTCTTCTCAGCGCATCTTCAATTCCATTGCCATTATAGATCCCGTGAGTATTATTTCCTCCAGAAAAAGTTCTCCCAGAAGTTGGAGTCGCGAAGGCATTTGCTAATTCACCAGTATCAGAGCCGTTTCTTTTTTCTAGCCGTCCGAATAATTTTAATCATCGGCCGGGTACATTTGCGCCAAACTTTGCCATCCTTTCTGTATCCGGATTGTGTATACGTCGCCGACTTTTCAAATACAAGTACGTAGCCGAAGAAGTTCTTCGATTCTACTTCGCCTTTGTCAGACCGAGTAATGCGCCTCTCCATTTTGTCATCCCCTAGCGGGGTTTCAATGTTGTAACCATGGAGACGTCGCGTTCCCGCAAGGGGAACGTATAAAGGGTGTCGGGCGTACGTAGGCAAGTATGGTGAAGCTGCCATTGTTAAAATTCGTGGCTGTGCTACGTGTCCAATTTGATGATAATGAAAATACGATACAGTTGTAAGCATGGCGCAAGGGACGATCTTACCGAGCGTTCGACTTCGTCGCGCTAGAAATTTTATTTTCCTAAAATAGCGCATCCTGTCTAGCACGCGACACGCTCGCAGCTGTTCCCGGTTTCAAACGTAGAAATAACATTCCAATTAAACGTTCCAAGCATCGTCCGCGTCCGTGACCATAACCCCATCGGATAATTTGCGAGCTGACGAGTGGAAAACGTCGGAATCGCGGAGCTAAACGATTGACGAGAAAATTCGTACTCGAGTCAATCTTTCGGCGTTTCTTGGCGCGTCCTCGGCGTTAAATGGCCAATAAATTTCATGGGAACCATTAAGGAACCCTTGATTCGTAATGAGACTCTCGAGGAGAGTCTTACGATCATCCCCCATTAGGACAATAGAGAATAACAGAATCAGTCTAACGGACTTTCCCGTCACAAGATCGGTGTAATTCCGTTTCCAGAAATTCATTCGATTCTTCAATTTTTGCTAATTTAATAGCATAACATATTCGGACGCAATACTATTTATTTATTATTTGCTTCGTGTATGGTGCTTGATTGAGGCATCACGTCACTTATAACGCAAAACGATTCGCCATCTCTCACCGATTCAAAGTAGAATATATTTTAAAGAAAAAGTTATGTCACGTTTATGTCTCATTAATATTTAGACTTCTTGAAAAAAATCATTTTTACACATAGGTTATGAAAAACTTCGATGTCAATATTTTAATGCAAATCCGTTTTAGTTAATAGCACTATTTAAGTGTTTGGGCACACTATAAGTAATTCTTTTTTAATTATTCTAACTAAGTAAAATCCTATTCCATTTTTACTCTCATTTAAAATTGCTTTTTGAAATTATTGATCTTCCCACAAATTCTTTGGTAGAATTAATCAAAAAGTGGGTAATTATATAAGTATATTTTATACTATAAATATAAAATACTCTATACTATAAGCATAAAATATTCCTGCACTACAGGATCCTTATATTTTTTGGATTCATCGTCTTTTTTAAACTTTAACCTATCTCGCCTCCGTCGATCCAAACTTTTCTACTCGATTTTTCACATACTTCTATCGTTTCCGATTGATGAACTCGCCAAGCTCGCGGCGAACGCAAAGGCATGTGCGTGAATGGATGAGAAAAGAGGAGAAAAAAAAATAGTCGTCGACACTTTTCAAGTGAAGAAACCATTTGTTAGTTCTGGGCCATGTCACGAATGCAATTAGTGAGTGATTCGTCAAGCACTGCGAAGTCCTCCACAGTAATAGCGAAGGGCTCTCCAACTGGTCGAGTACTCTTCCGGTAGCGACTGCATTTTGATTTGCGCTCCAATGTGCTTCCTTAAAGTGCAAGTTTGCTTTAATGCAAACCAACGAACGCTCCCTCGACGGTCATTCTTCAGCTCTGCTCATGGGTTCGCGCATTTTCGCGCGATAAACTGTGCAGCGCGAAACCGTAGATATTCTTTTTATCGAGAAGGCTTGCCGATCGCGCAAGCCTCAACCGAATCGAAATGGAAAGAGAAACGTTAACAGGGAACACATTTTCCATTCTTCTTTCCGGGAAGTTTTTAATAGTCGTGGCAACATTTTAAGTAAGCCATTGTTTCTTTTTGTTTAAATCAATATCTTCGAGTTATCGTATTTGTAGCAAAACGGAGTCAATAATCGATAAAAATTAATATTTGTATAAAATATGAAAACGATATCCAGAGTTGGAATATTGGTTGAAAGCAGGAGAGGTCGTCCGACGGAAAAAACATCTGCGATGTGGCGCTCACTTCTCTGCTGAAATTCGTAACTTGACCGTTTTACCGATAATTAGTTGTGAAACGTGCCCAATTAACCTGTGACTATTTTTCTATATAGAAACAATTCTGTTTAATAAACTCTAAGCAACTCTATAATTTTCGTGACCACTGAATACGTTTCGTCAACATTTACGGCATCTTTTTGCAGTATATTCTTAAATAAACTTTCACAATTACTCGAACGCTTTTGTGTATTCAAGTATTTATCAGATATTGACTAATCAAACTTAAAATTATTCAACCTCCTAGATGAAATCTTTATTGATTGGTACAGCAGACACGATTGCATATAGATCGTCTTGGTTCGATTTATTTTAGTTCCTTGTAACCAAAAACCAAAAATTTTCGTCGCTGGTTATCAATAGATCATAGGTTTAATACATTTTTGACGAAAGTCACTAATTTAAGAACAAAACTGAAAAAACATTTAGCGAATTTTAGAATATTTTTACATTATGTACAACTCAGAATTATTATAAGACTTTTCGTCTGACTCGCGTTTCCTACAATCAACTCAGAGAATTTTTATTTTGCATAAACATCCGCAGTCTAGATATCAAAATGTTACCAAATTCGAAATTCCATTTTATTCGCCGACGATTATCAGACGTCCGATAGAGTGGCATCGAACCGTTTTCGGATACGGATCGCTGGCGGTCAAATTACAGGATCTCCGTCGTTTTGTCCGCGGGGCCATTCTATTTTAAGTAGCCGATAGGTTCACGGATGAGTTTAAAAACGACACTGAATATTGGAAATCGTTGTTCAGCGTTTTGTATCGTATACGTGTTCCTCTCTTGACCTCGCTGGGAAACGCGTGTTTCTTTTTTGTACCGTGGATGATCCGATCGGTCGTTGTCGCGGCTGTTTACACGCGCGGGAAAAGCGGGTGACGATGGTTAAAAGGTTTCTCGGTGTAACCAGACTCCCATTAAAGCAACACCCATTGTAGCGAGGAACGGTATTGTGGCGACATTATTGTGCGCGGCATGGAGCGCATTATAATTCATTGTGTTTCTTACACCGTGGAACGTTCTTTGGCACCTAGCACAACACCTGGTAGGTGTAACGTTGCCGCCATTTTCTATTATAAGGATAATTTGATACATATCGCGGACTGGGACTCACAATGGTCCCTTGCTAGGGGTAACCCCGGGTCCCTGGCCGGTGAACCTATGCCGATACTTTTGAGTAAACGGTAGTTACGGGAGTAATTGAATTACGGTGGTCTCAAAAATCACGTAGAAGGTAGTAAGCTACACACACTTGGGAACCGAACGATTTGCTGTAGACATGATTGTGCTACATTTCAGATACAAGTAGAACAATAAGATTGCTTATTTTCTATATATAAATTGTAAGAATGTGACTTTAGTTCGCTGACTTCTAAACGTGTGACTTTTGGCCTTGCATTCGATATTTATAAGGAATAAACCAAGGCAATATTTTTGCTTATCTGCCTCAACTTACAATTTCTTTATTCTATTGTATAAGCAACGATTACTTTTTATTTCATTAATGACATTAGCGAAGAACGGAAGCAAAAAAATACATCAGCCGACGCTTTCGACGATATACTATACTTTCAAGGTGCGTATCGTAGGTACGGCAGTTGTACCCGCCCGGATTTTGGTCACGTAGAAACCCCATAACGAAGTTACCCTAGAAGCTCCTTCCACGGGCGGACCATCGTATAACGTGTCTCGATTCCAAGAGCTCTGTATACTCGAGAGCCCATAGAACCAAACTCAATATGGCGGAGTCAATTGGACGTTCCGTACTTTGGGGTTCTCTCTTTCTCGCTCCCTCACGCTCCTTCCGTATCCATCCGCGCTCCTCCTTTCCCTTTCAGCCCCCAAGTTTCTCCCCCACGCTTCCAGGCCCCTGCTTTCTCTTACTTTCGTTCTCTCTCGGTTGCGAGCACATAATGGTGACACAATCGACTTTGAAACACAATCGATAGTTACAGAGACCGCCGAGAGAAAAATTCATGGCTCATCTACTCATCGACTTTGAATAGAGCACGCGGGCCCACCCTCGTGGCTGGACCAATTCCCACCGCGCTTATGCTGCGCGGGGAACCGTAATGCTGCCGCCATTTTGTTTTCGATTCGTAAAAATCGAGCAGCAAACGTCGTTTCTGGCAACAAGCTCTAAGGTGTAACAATTGCAAATGTTTTTCTTGTTAATATTCTGTACGAAGTACTTGAACAGTAATCGTCATCGTGACCTGATCGAATGCTTTTTTTAAATCTTTTTTGAAGAATGAAGTATGGACTTCTTAAGCTACTTTTCAAATTAGATACGGCGCCATAAAGAAAAGTTACGTGATCAAAGAAACAGTGACCAGAAAACCAGTAAGATATGCATGGAATAAGATAAGTCTATATTATATTTTATTATATTTTTGATTCTTAAAATATTTCCATATCAATTATTAACATGTAACTAAAATAAAGTCAAAGTATAAATTACATTTTATGTAATAAAATGTAATTCTAACAATAAAAATTAAAATAAAACCCTGAGTAACTCGGACGAATATCAATTCCATTTGTGGATTAAAGGAAAATGATTAAAAAGTATTCCGTTCTGATCGAATGACCGTTTACTATAAGTTGATCCTTTTCTGAAATTGACAGGCAAAATCAAAAGTTGCCAAATAGTAATTAGACTTGTTTCACAGGAACTTATTTAATTATTACCCAGCAGCAAGGTTATAGTCAGTAAAGTTATAAGAACTGTCGTCCAGTTTGAAAAGTGATGGATGCCTCGTTAAATCGTTCGAATCGGAAGATCGTCCAGGACGGGAAAAGCGCAGCTTGCTGGCGTCGAATTCCATAAAAATGTCGACCACCGGCGTCGCGGCGCATCGCCATGGTGACGACCGTAGATGTTATAAAGAGCGACGTTCATTTGTTTGTCATTTCCTCGCGGCGACTCGCGGAAACAAAGGACGAGGTACAAAGCACGAAACAAAAAGCAATCCGGCAGGCGACTGGCGAGCAGTACGAACGAGTACGAAAATGAGGATGGCGCGGCGTAGGCTGATGGGGACACCGTTGTTGTTTCCTGGCGAGGATAGAGGGATGAGGCGACGATGGAACAGACCACGATGGGGTTCGGTGCAGGAGCCAGAAAGGAAGGTGGATGAAATGCCGGGGAATTACCTGTTCGGAATCGTCATTTTTATTTCATTTCCGCGGAAAAACTCGTCGAGCAACGGAACATCCGCTGAAGGATCCTTGCTTGCTTCGGCGCGGCGAGCCGATCGCCGCGCGCCGACTATCTCGGGATTGAGGGATATTGAACAATGTACATTTTCCTGATTCCATAAGACTTTCGTAGATTTTTCTTACACAAATCTCCCCGTCGCGAAATGCGGAAGTTAGATCTAGCTAACATCCGCAAATGGGCCATAAATCTCATTACATACGAAATCTCCTGTGACGCCGGTTTATTTCTCATATCGTTGGGTAAACCTACCGTACGGATCAATTTGTTATTAACATTTCAAGAATACCACATTGAGCAATGATTGATTGACGGAAATTTTGTTTTGTTGTAAATGCTTTTTGAAACTCTTCAGCTTCTCTAAAAACTCTTTATTTTATCATCGCAAATAAGTAGAAATCGCGGGAGCTTCGAAAATGAATATATTTTTATTAGTTTTAGATTTATCGAAAATTTCTTTATACATACCGTTATTCTTAAAAATTTCAGTACATTATATTCTTCTACATGATATATCAAACACAAATAATATATATGAACAATAAAAGCTGTATTATCTTGATTGTCTACGTTCCGCTAATGTAGCAAAAATCTAAATTTTCATTCATTCGTATCGATCAGATCTTTTTATATTTATGAAATAATTTGGAATTCTGTATTTCTCAAGAAACTAGCAATGAAATCGTTATCGATTTATGTGTTATATATTGCCACGTGTCGGTAATAAGAATCATTAAATAATATGTTATCACTACTATTCTTAATCAAACAAAAGAATTACGAATGTAATAGGCGGAACCTCTTTGCAGTAATTCTATACTCAAACGTTTATGTATTAATCATTTTATATCGCTTAAATTGCCAAAATGTTAAGGATTCATTCGTATTTAATTGACATATTTAAAAGACGTTAATTGTTACTTAATGATCCTATTAAAAAGTCAGTCATTTCGTGTACAATGACTATACCGCAGATTATATACACTTGCAAGAAAAATGAGGTGGTATACAAAACAGTTGATTCGTTTTTAACTTATTAAAAGCGAAAATAATGAAAAGAAATTTTATTTTCTAATTTAGTATTCTGAATAATTTTCTATTGCATAAAGATAGGCAGCGCAGTGCCGATATAACTTAACAAAAATGCGATTTGTTTCGCCGTCGTTTCGAAACCAGCGCGGATTGCTCGTTTCGAAATCCACGCGCGCAATTTAACGGTAACGATCGCACTCTGTATTATAACACAGTGATCTGCATCGGATGGTTCGACAATGGTGATAATATCTGTCGCTAAGAGCGGAGGTATTCACCAAAGGAGAACGTCAATAATGACCTCGGCTGTCCGTGCGTCTCGTTAGCAACGATGACTCCGCGACTTTTAAAATACAGGGGCCCCGGTACCACTTCTTTCCCGTCTCACGGTAGCCGTGGGTCGATTACACACGCAGCAGATATAAATAAACCCCCGTAGAAATTAGTTTATGGAACGTTTCTTTCTCGTGCGCCTCGGATTAGCCATCCGCTGGTTCTCGTACTGTGACAGGTACGATTTTAAGTATGACGCCCGTGTAACGACTTAAACTTTAATTATACTTCGTGTTGCGCGGTCCTGGCCCGGCAGAACGGATTCAATTTTAATACGACCATTAAGTAATTATTTTTTGCACCGCTTCTGCCTCGCAACTGTTACCATTTGAACGAAACCGTTCGGCGGTCTTTTTATTTGTCCGTATGTACATGGAAGTTAGCTGGCCGTGCAACTGTTTATTTTTAACAGTCGACGAGCGTTCACCGGCGCGGAGATCGACGTTACAGGCGCATTTAGCACTGATGGGAGATTTATGGTTGGTGATTTCTATCCAAACAGAATTATTTTTTAACCCTTACGATCAAAGTTTCTACAATTGTTTGGCAACCGGGGTTCACGGGTAGTCGATCTATTTTATTTTGAGATTTCAACGATGTGTCAATTTTCCTAATTTTCTAATATTTCGAAATTTTTCATTTTCTTCGTCGATAACGCAAAAAAACAGCTTTAAAAGATTTAAGTAAAAATATGCCTCAAATGGAATTCGTTGATCTGGTAGTCAAAGTAAACTCTCCATGCTTAAATATGTACATATGCAGGGTGTCCCTAAATTATGTAACTTCTGAGAAATTAGGGTAACTTTTTTCTTAGTGTAAATGTATTCGGTGGCTTTGTTTATGGATTATTAACTTCAAATGATATCACACACGAACGCCACATTCCCAGGAAGTAATACATTTTAACAGAAAAATTTTAAAAGTCAAGAAGCTAAAAAATAAATAATCGCGGTATATTTTAACGTCAAGTAGAAGAAGAACTTTATTTTCCAAAAATTCATATCCGATTTTTTCATTCTATTGTTATGATATATATTCCATCGAAATTGGTAATAGAAATTGCAATAAATAGGCTACATAATTTATTTCCCAAAGTGTACCTAGACATAAAAGTACCTACAAAGAATAAGAATTTGAAACGTTCTTGTGATATTATAAGTAGTGAAATAAAAAATAGTTGCACACTTAAAGATTAACTGCTTCTGCTATGGCAGCTTGAGGGATATTGTAGAAAACAATACAGACTACCTTATCCGAACACTTATTTTTACGATATTCTTATATCGAAACTTGTTTCATTATTTAATCGTTGTATTATTTAGGTACATTATTGCCTGTCAAAAATCTTTAATGTAATTTTTAGGTAATATAGTTTTTTAGTATCAGGATATTAATGATGAAAAATAAACCTTCGAATAAGAGATTTTTTACTGTATTTGATAGCAATAAAAATGATCCGTGCGTCTGGGAAAGGATTTTGTTTACACGTTATTCTCCTTAGAACACAATTGATGATTAAAATAAAGTTCATTCACAATCTAATAAAACAACATTAAGAAATACACAATTTTATTTGGGATAATTTAGTGAACCCGAGGTTGAATTGAAATGGTTTTTGAAATTCATCAATGAGAAGCGTTCCAGTATCGAATGTCAATCTATCAGTCATTTGAAAATGCTAATACTCTCATCGTCTTATTCAGCCAGCCACAGTTCTCGTGAAAAGTAGCAACTTTGCGTTAATTACAGAGATTCCGAGGGACGTGTTCCTACGGATGGCTTGCGTGGCGCGATACTAAGTAATTAACAGGCACATTATCCAGGGTGTACGAGGTGTTGCAACCCCTATAATACTCCGCCGCTCTCCCTTCGGATAAGGGAACGGGAGACCCATTGACTTCGTTCATTGATTTTACGTCAATCTGCAGAGAGCACCCTTGTGGGGTCTCCGTGATGCATTTACCATACGCGATAAGAGCTGCACGAGGATCGGGGTGGAGTGAAGGGAGTGTTCGACACACCCCGTCAAAGGGAAATAGAATAGAAATGACCCCCCACGGGACTCGCATTAGGGACACATGGCCAGGCGACAAAGCCCGATTTTCTGACAACCCTCCAAAATCTTAGGCATGTATACGGTTACATAACGTTACGTGCTCGTCACCCTCCGAGGATCCGAGGGGTTGGAACCGAGGGGTTGGAATATACACGCGTACCACCCCTTCAGGGCAGGAACGCCATTTTGTACGTTCACGATGAAACGGCGGACGGACATTTTTCTATTCAGGATTTCGGTCCTCATGGCCACCGGTGTGCATCTTATTGAAGTCAAGATCTCTCGAGACACGTTCGGCCGCGCGTTAACTGTCGTCGGTTGGTTCGCGCCTCGATAAGATCGAACAATTCGTTCTGCGCGACTCGGCCGTTTCTGTAACTTCAACGACGGCTAACGACGACCCAGCAGAGCCGGGCCTCGAAACAGCCCGTGCGGCTTCTTTCTCGAATTGTCCGAGATTGCTCCGGCGAAGGGATCCGCTTTCACGACTCCGAAGTGCTGAAACGACGGGGATTGATCGTAGCAAATGGACTCGACGAAGCGTACCATGTAAACCGGAAGATTTGTCGATCCATATCGAGGCTTCTATGGACACCTGTTGTGTCACCGGGGATAGTTTTAGTTTCGCGTTATCGCGACCAGTTGAGTGAGTTTTCGTGTAAACTCGACATATCGGAGCCCGGTCGAGGATAAAGCTGGCGGGACAAGGGGGCGAAACGGAGCGGAGCAAGAGGAGACAAAGGTTAATTTGGTACGAGCTGTAATCCGTCTCATCCGTCGGATGGAGCACCGGAACGCCAGGACGGATGACAGGAGCCCGGATTACTGCCTTGTTCCGTCAAGGATTATATAGAGCGCGAAAAAAAGATTAATCGATATTTCCACTCTCCCGATGCTGCTACGTACTTTTAATGAAGTCGCCCCGTGAACGTATCCGCGCCTCTGCCCGCGAAGCGCAAGAAAGTCAATGTTTGCCGACAGGCAGTCACGGGAGGCGCTCCGCTCTCTCCGGATATTATTATGGATATTACCGAGGATCAATCGATCTTCATTCGCGGTCCAAGCGGAGGTTTCTTTTTCCAGTAGCTACTTTGCGACGAAACCGAGTTACGGGGGACACCATTATGCGATTTGAATGTAAAAGTGGTAGCCTGGAAAATTTCGCGAACGGTCATGCGGCCAATTAGCCGTGGAAAAATACATTTTTGGCGAACGCTATCGCGTGCAGGAAGACGGCCACCTAGAGTATGAAATTTTGAAAATGGCCGTCTTCCGGCGGACTTCAATTAACGAGGTACAGTGGCGGCGCTGCCACCGCCACCGCCGCCTCCTCCTCGATTTGCCTCGCCACGGGGTGGAAACGTGCCCTGGATCGCGATGTTACCATTGTTCGTCACAGTAACATTACGATACGCGTGTAACCATTGCGGGGCTGGGAAGTCGAGGCCCCGGCGTGGCGTGGCGTGTTCGTCTCGTCGTTAATATAATGGCGAAAATGGTGAAACGGTCCGACATCACGTAGAGGTAATTCGGCACGCGTACACTCGTCTATCAAATTGATTTCCACACTCTCCGTCCTTACGGGCACGTTTATTTCGTCACGTTTGCCGGACGCTGGGTAATACAGCGCCGCGAGTAAATAACGAGGATTGCGAACATTTTATGGAGAATTTGTTGCTTGTTTTCGGACACTTCCTTTCGGAAAAATATTTCCTTGCACGAGTGTTTTCCCGATTGGACGTTGCGCTGTCTAAATTATCGTTCCATTACGAGACCATATTTTTATTAGGTATCGTTTGGGATGAGAAATATATTTTACAACAGTAGCTGTAAGGGTAGTGGAGACTTTTAACTAAATATAGTACATCGGCAATCTTAAATTCTTTTAATCTTTTCACCGTCTTGACCCTTTGCACACCGAGCTATTTGAATTCAATCTTTAAAATCGTCTCTCTGACCAATAGTATTTCCATTTGAAGTAACTTAATGAATTTATTGTAATATTATAGTGTTAAATAATGTTAAATAATATTAACGATGTTATTATAATGTTAAAATTATTTGGAAACGTGATACAGTAATTTTTCATGGTGCCTCAGAGGCGCCGCTCGAGTGCAAGAGGTTAACCTTTTGCACTCGAAGCCATTTTAACTGTAATTCTAAAATAATTTTTCTGACATATAGCATTTCTATATTATATGATAAAAGTATATTTTATGCATATGAAATTAAATCTTGTAACTCATGCAACAACAGTTATACTTTTAATAATTTTTGAAATCTAATTTTTCATAATATAAAAATTATATTGAAACGTGCTGTAATAATTTTAGTGGTGCCTCGGAGTCACCACTCGAGTGCAAGAGGTTAATACATTTACCGAAAGTCTATTAATAGAATTTTAAATTATTGTGCTATACTACGAGGAATTTAAACAATCTTCTACCATGTGATGACCAAATTACTGTCTTTGCTTTTTTCGGGCATTATAAAAAAATGATCATTTTGCAGTAACAAGCTCCACTATGTACCATTTTGCTCGTTTAAGTTACGTCGATGATATATGGACAACGCTAGTTTTAAAAATCTATGTCTACTTTAATAAATTCGAAGTAATTGAATTTGAATTTTGAAGGATATTCAGAATACTATGATAAATTTTATTTTCCTGTTTCCAGTTTCTTCATTGAATTATGTTAATCTTATAGAATTTTTGGGGGATGATTTTTGGTACTTAACGTATTAATTGACATGTACATTTTCCAGACGCTACAGTGTATTGAATCTCGTGATATTATAAAGTAATCAGCGATTCTAAAATGTGACTCGGTGTTTAAAGTTTTAAGAATTCCAATAACGGAGATTGTTGAGATGGGACTTTGAGATTTCAGGTAAATGTGTGTCTATTTACAGCGGTCGTCTTAATGGCCGCAGCAGATCACAGATAACGTGTACTTTTCTCTACAAATATTTCGGCTTCTGTAAATGATCGAACGAGTAAGAAACGGTAGCCAGAAGAGGCTTCGAGCAGGACGTGACGAGACACATTTTGAAATGTCTAAAAATGAAGATCGAAGAGCAGAAGGCCGCAACCGTCGTCGCACCGCTGCGTCGCTCTGGTTCCTAATTGACCCGCGTTAGCAGTCAATTGGGCGTCAAATTATAGTCCTTTAGAAAAAAATAACGATTATCTGCCGAATGGGAGAAAGGGGTGTAAACAAACAGTAGTTATTTCGACTTTCGGTGAATAGACAACTTCGACGAGTAACATTTATCTAAACTTTTGTAGCGTAACGATCTTCGTAAATATTTTTTCGAAAATTTTGATCTTCATAAATTTGAAACAGAAATTTAAAGATTTGTTAATTTTATGATCGAACAGTAATTAACTTTCTAATATCAGTCCGAACGTAGTCAAACGAATCACAAACTCTGGATTAATAACACGCGGTACGCGCATTCGATTCTTTGTGTCAGCCTCTAATCTACTGCAAACTAGACTATTACCGCAACTGAAAAAAAATTCCTGATCATCGGCACCATCGATGGGAAGTTAATGACGCTCTGTAATTGTTCCGATCGAGAACTGGAAACCAAATTGGTACGCGAAATTAAACGAACGCGTCGAGTTTCGGTGGCCGATGAAACCGTGCCACTGATTTATCGGGTCAAAAGCGTGTCCGTAATAAGGCGACGTCGAGGACCGGTTGAAAATGTATCTAGATAAAGGCGGTCGCATTTGAGAACAGATCGGGATCTTATCGGGAATGGCGATCGTAGTCGCGGTGGGTCACACTCGAGTTGGCCGTTTAATTTATCGAGCATGACGATGGGACGGTACGGTGACTAGCCGCAGGGTTGGCTGGATTGGTGGTGGGAAGAATGAAGAGGAGCGACGTGGAAGGGATTAGGGGGAGTGGGGCGATGACGATGATGATAATAATAACGGTGGTAGTCGTAATAATAAAGACCGGAGAGGGTACTCTTTGCCCATTCGAATCCAGCGTGTGGTATTCCAAAGGGTCTACTTAGCATTCGGTGTCACGTAGAGCCCACGGTTTAATACATCAAAAACTCCGGAATCCGTCGTCTCCTCTCCCAGTTCTCCTTACCGTCGCGACACCCCCGGGAGGGTTCCCCGGTATTCATTTGTTCAGACTTGCAACCCTCTCGAGGACGGTGCGTGCCTTTTGTTTTGGCCGACACGAATTCTGATTGGATCGTTCGCCGAGCTCTGCCGGCCATGGCAGCCTTTTCCCGGGCTAGGGATATCGGGCCAATAGCCTCCTCGAGGGCGTTTCTGGGCGGGGATTCAAACGCGTCCTACATCTGTCGCTGTTGTCATCATTATTATTATTATCCATCGTGGCTCGTTGGATGTACCCTTTTATGAGTTTCCGGCCGAACCCGCAATGCTGGTAAGGTCGCTTTCGATCAACAGTTTCCAGGTTCTTCCGAGAGATGGCTCTGGCTGTACATTTTTCGTTCGATTTCATTCAACGATCTCTTAATTAATTAATCATTGTTGCTACGATTATTATACTTGAGAAATCGAACGAAGACTTTCTCGACTGTAAAATATTGTTATATACAATATTTGTGAGCGAATTATGCTATACTTTGTTCTTTAAATCTTTATTACAAACTAAAACTACCACGTGTGTGAAAATAACTTGTCTCTGAGATTTTCTTTTACAGTTGCTGAAATTATAAAATTGTTTCAATGAGAAATGATTTTATCAACTTCTTCATTCGAGCGTATGTTATAGGTGTTAGAAATCGTACAAACTTTGAATAAATTGAATGCTATAATTGCAAACTCTAACATGCAGTGTTGTGCGAGACTTTTTCCATATAACTTAGGATTTACAAAAATCTGGTTTGTTTTATAGGGTGGAAAACTGTTGGAAACGTGAATCCTTTTTCTTTCGGAATTGTAGCTTTTTCTGCCTGGCTATGTTGTAATTAATATCAGAACTAATTCGGTGGCATATGGTAACGCGACCCTCAGTGTTCTCGAGTTACGTACTTTAAAATACACTCCCTTAAGATATTAATACCCTCACTGTACAGTATTCACTCAAAAAATACGACAAAAATTTCCAACTATTTAATCGTTCAAATTTTTTTAATTAAGTACATTTTTCTAGAAAATGCAATGTTCAAGATACACTTTGTTGCGATTTATGAACATACAGATTTCTATCATCAATGTTACAGTATTCAAAGTAGCAAGAAATTAAAAAATTCAATATTTGAAAAAATATGTATTACTCTATGTATAGTAGAAAGTTGTTATGTTACATTTCCTGAAATCAATAAGTAGATGTAAAAACAATATGGCTATAGGAGTATCGACTAATATAATTTTCGCTCTTTTTTCACTGTGAGCAAGTATGAGAAAGTAGTTTATTAACTGTAAATGCACCACTCGATACAAAGTCATTGTTTTTAATATTATCTTTTCGATTAAACTAACATTCATGTTTCTTCCACTTCGTTGACGGTGTTGGTCCTATGTTCTACACAGTTTTTCACATATCTGATTTCATTATTAAATACTAAAACCTTTAGGAAAATGATATGTCTCACTAACACGCATCCCGCAGAAAAATCTACTTTGGAAAATTAAAAACACATGACCTTGCTTTAGCCACCCGACATACTCCGTGGCATCTAAATGATGTAAACTTATAAATAAAATACAGCGGTAAAATATTCCGATTAATCCGATAGGATCGATCACATGTCTCGACATGATAAAGTATAATGAGGCGGATGATTTTTAAGCCAGCATCAGCAGGAGCCAGGTTATTAGCAATGCCTAATTCACCGTCGCTAGAGCGTTCGCGCGACGAGTTTGCAGCATCGTAATTGATCGACTTCGAAGTTTCGATCCAGCCTGTTGATCATGGGAGCAACGGCGTTCTTGCCGGATAAGTGAATTTCGTCTGCGTACACATGTTCCATACATACCTACGCGTGCATGTACATACGCCGAGGCGCCATGACAGAGACTAAGCCGTGCTGAACTTCGGCACGATTCATCCTGTCGAAAGGCCAAAGGTTTTAATATCCTGTGTCGGACACCCACGTGGTAGCGATAATTCGAATTAATAAGCGCAAATTGGCAAGCCGTGGCTAATACAAGCACATTTCGGGGCCAGCTCGCTGCTAAGCGCAGAATATTTTAACCTCGACCGAAATGGATTCTCGGAACGTATCGAGACGACCGATCGTGACGGACAGCTTCCGTGGTCCTCGGAATCGCGCGTTCAGAATTTAATACTCGTCAACTCCGCCATGTTCGAATTGAATACGTTACGGGCGCTGGCCGGAGCCCGGATTCTCCGCAGCTGAACCGTAATTATTATACATCGATACTCGAATGCGTTTACACTGCGAATATTCTGCAGTCGTGAAATTATAATACCTTAACATTGAAAAATATAAGTGCAAGTTACTAATAGCAAGTAACAGTAATTATACTGTATATATTTGACTATTTACATGTTTTATTTAAATTTTATAAAATATACAATTTAATAAAGAATATCAAAGTATATATCTTTCTTAACCAGTTGCATATTTTCAACGAGTATACTTGTTACGGACGGAAATAGAATATTAATTTCTATAGGTTCTTGGAACACTAATGTTTTTGGCTGCTCGTCCACGGTTGACGATTTATTCGTTTGATTTATTTTTTATTTTTTGTTTAGACATATCTTGATGCTACGTATTAATCGTCTTATAGTAATGATCGTCTGAAGATAAAACGAGAGTCGTTTGTTGCAAGTGATAATATTTTTACGTCCTTTGTAAATTGTCTAATATAAACTAAGTAATTATTTTATGTTTTTGAAGAATTTTTAGTGCTACAATATTGGTATTGACAGTACAATGGACACTGTTTTATAAATCGCACATTTATATCTAATGATCGATGAAAGAAAGTTTAAAAGCTTAGTTATAAAATGCGCGGCTCTCGAGAAGGATTAAATCATTTGCATCTATCCAATACCTTGGTACTACAGAAAAGCTAATAATAAGTAAAGAACTCACGATTAGAATAGTTCAATAATTCAATCATTCAGTAAAGAGTTTTGTAATCTAGTATTATGTACTACGTAAATATGAAATAGCTCTGTGTGATTAATTAATCCTATGCACGACGCCATTTAGAGTTATAATATAGAATACGATATCCAAAAAATCCATAACGCTGCTTCACTAAATTGTTTTAATAATTTATAAAGAAAGTATGCTATACTAAATGAAACATGTTAGCGACAGCAGAGAGCGAAATTAATGATGATAATCCAATGCATTTGCACCGTTTTGCGTCAATTTATGTGACTAGACTGACCAATCTCATTATATTTTGAGATTTTTTAACAACTCCGATCGAGTTTGTTATCGGAGTATAGGAATTCCGAGTTTTAATCTCGAGTATAGGAAATCCCTCGTTAGTCTCAGTGAGGTCAGGCAAATGCATTATTATGGAAATAGTTCGAACGCATTAAAAACACATTGGAACGAGCAAGACGACTATCATGCGTCGTATGGCATCGAAAACGGGGCATAACCGCAGTCTAACTCGTCGAGGTGTATCGCATCGCCTTGTGGGCCGATGAAAAAGAGCGCGTCGCGTGGCCGGGCTGAAATTAATATGATCCATTCTCGGTGGTGTGATCCTCCGCCGGTCGAACTCCATTCACGTATTGTTTCGCGCGTCGACGCACACGCGTGCACACGCGCGGGGGCAGCGCCGAGCGGCGCGGCGCGGCGCGGGGCAACGACGGAAAAAACAGTAACAGTGGAAAATGTCGCTTGTGCACGGACGAGAGATGCGTCTAACAGTTTGGTGTCCCGTTGCCGGGGCCCGTGCGCAAATGACACTCATTTGTACTGATAGGGATCGTTGCTCGTCTTGCAAAAAGCGCGAGGCTTAATGACCGAGATGCGACCATACGATATCTCGTCATAGATCCGTCAGCGATATGGTGGCGTGGCTCAACAATGCGCCCGGCGGAATTAAAAATGTATTATGCAATGCGCTGCCCGGCGAGCGTTCCGTTTAATATTCGCCGAATCCAGAATTGACCGTAATCTTCATTTAGGAGCTGTTTTAGGAGATGATGCACTGCTCGGTGTTTTGGTCAGACTTCTTGCGGAGGTATTATCATGGAGGAGATTCTGATCCATCCTTGAGCAAATGTTTTTTATGCCAACTGTATTAATTTCGTCGCGTGTCTGTATTATGCGAGTTCCTATTTGATAATTAACACTTTCACTGCCAGGTCAACAACCTCAGAATTTTCAAGCTGTATGTCGCCAATTACTTTCTTCACTATTTTTACGCATTTTACAAATCCTAATAAAAGTAAAGGGACACGATAGGTCAGCTAAAAAATTAATTTACAAATGTGAGAATTAACTCCCATATGTATACATATGAGCCGCCCAGTGCACACATCGATTAACTCCACTTTTTGAAAAATCTTAAATTTAAGTGTCAAAGCACTTGGTATAGTCATAACTTTTTATATTTATAATAACTTTTCTGAATAATAAAGATTAACACCATTAAACGGCAAAATTTTTTTTTTCTTTTTTTCTTTTTAGCTATTCTTTCTTGTTAATTTTATACATTAAATAATATTAATTTTATACATTAAATTATACGTTAAATGAAAGCTATATCTGTATTTATTCATTCTACATTATATATGTGAATCTATGTTATAACAGGAATTTTAAAAATCAATGTACATCATTTCATCGCGTTTCTCGACTTTTTGTTTTATGGAGTTAGTCGATGTGTGCACTGAACGGCTCATATACATATACGAGTGACACGGCGTCAAAGTGTTACACAATGCATATTTGTCGGCTTCATAAGAATTTCAATAACACGAACGCATAAAGTGAACAATATAGCCATTTTTTAAATTTAATGCGGATATTTCCGTCTAGTAGATAATCTGCGTACGCAATTTGCATTATACATTAATTGGTTCATATAGACCGATGATAATTAAATGATAATAAGATTAATGCTTGTACACTCTACTCTGGATAAACATTGTAATACCACGGGAATGAGAACTGTCGAGCCTGTAACATCCATTCTGTTATATGATCACGATAATATTTCATTTATCGACATCGTTATTAGTAATTTCTGTTCGCATCAATGAATCATGAAAATTTACGTCGCGCATCGTCCCCACCGACCGAATAAATTAGTTTCCCGAATCGGAGAAACTATTGAAAAAAAAGAAACATTAGTTACGAATCACGTGAATAACAATTTCTCTGAATATTTCGTAGATCAAGAATGCAATCCATCAGGCAAGGGAGACCACGCAGATTTCGATCGCGTCATTCGATCGGATGCGTTACGCTGAATGCTTGAGCGATAGCGGATTCTATTGCAATGATTACGTTTGGTTGCGGCAATGATAAGTTGATGTTAATTACCAGGGGAGGCGGTAACGTTTTCCTACGAATAGGGTCGGGTATTGAACGATTTGTCGGTTCGCACGGCCGTAACAGATGATGCAAGCCGAAGACAATAATTAGCAGGATAATTTGAATGATTGTATAGAACGCGAGCTGTGTTAATTATACGTACGTCGATATCGCGCCATGCGCCTCACCGTATTATCCGATTTATCGCCGGCGGACGTTTAGACGGATGCGCTGCGCGCGTTGTTGTGCACGATGCATAATGCAGCGTGTCGCGCGTTGCAGCCCGCGTTAAGCGCTCCCCCGTTCCACGGTTCAACGGGGTCTTGAAAAAATCGCGAATTCACCGCGCACGCATTGTCTGCGTTCTACTCGGGATTGTACTTTCAATCGCTCCAAGCTGCGAATAAATCTTTTGCGTGATTACGGCTTTAAGTGGACCGAGCGTTACACTTTCGATCGTATTAGATTGTTGCAGAACCGAGCTCTCCGTTTCGACAAATATTCCAGTCAAAAATTCGTTCATTCAATCGGAAATCACTTTCAAATCATTATATGTATAAAGGAACGATTTGCTTCTGAATTGCTTTCTAAACGAACCCCTATCTTCTGTAGCGAACTAAGGAGAATCGTTCGAACACACTTTGTATTTGACTTATTTATTACCCGATATTTTTCCGAAGAAACGCGCGAAAAGCTTTTAGCTACATTCGGAAATTGAATTATTCGTTGCATTTTTACTTTCGTGTAATCCTAACACCTAAAGCGAAACACGTTTGTGTTTCGTTAGCTGGCAGATGAAAATAAAGGGAAATCTCGTGGAGCCAAAATACTTTAAGAAATTTTAAATATAATGTGAAAGCGAATGTTTATTACAGTAATTATTATTTTAATCTTGTTAGATGTATTGTGCATTTTAAAGAAATGCTGTCATTTTGTACAGGAAATTCCGAAATCGAAGCACCTATTTTTTTGAATTTTGAAATATCTGCAGTAGTAATCAGACGTAGTGTAGAGTACTATATCTAGTTCAACGAGAATTGACGGAAAATATACATAGCTGCACGTTAACGACGTGATCGAGCCAGGTACCAAACGTAATTGAATATCAATGTGATATCCTTCATTAAATACCATTAATATTATTATACGATAGTGTAAATAAGGTGGTGAATGAAAGTGCAAGTTAAGGTTTGGAAAATTATATTTTTATATTTAATGTATCTATTTATTATATGTATATACAAATAAATCTTATTCTGATTCTTTCTTTCGCAAATTGTATTGCAACAAAATAGACAACTATGCAACAAATAAAGTAGCGGAGAAAAAATATGGGAGTGCTTCGATTGGCTTCCTACAACTGGAAATTAAATTAAATCTGGATGATTTGGTCGCAAATTAAACATTAAATTGCAGCAAATGAATGTCGAGCAATTTTGGCATTTGGGTCACAATATTGCTACATTAACTGTATCGTTTATAATTAATTTAAATTCAGATAATTCAAATACAGAATCAGAATAAATTTTTAATCTACATGTAATAAACAGATAAATAAAATATGGCAGTAATGTTTTCCATACCTTAATTTGTTCATTCACTTTCCTCCTCATTTGCTTCAATGTATAATAATATTAATGATATTTAATTAACGGTATCACATAACTTATTCTCGTTGAAACGGATATGGAATTGACACTATTTTTACCAAAGGTGTCGATAGTCACATTTTATAATTTTTATTTAACACTACTTTCACCTTAGAGGTTAAGTGACATTTTAAAATTATTTTTAACAAAAATGATTTCCTATGTTCTACGTTCTCCGTTTAATTGTTTCTCGACTTTTGCTATAGTCGTCACAAAATTTATTCGGTAAATTGTATAGTATAAAATTCGGTAAAAATAGTGTTAAATTACTAACCAAAGCGTATAATATTCTTTACAACGACAATATAAAACTCGAGGCGTCAGTAGTCGCACGGATAACTTAATTTTCCATTGGCTGTGCGAGTTTCGTGGAACCTCCGCGAAATAATATTCCTCCTGGAAGCGGAGTGCGCCGAGGAATACGGTCATTTAGCCGACTCCCGAGATTCTCGTCGCGAATCGAAGCGACCATTCTCTCGTTATAAATCAGCGAAATAAACGCTTGAAGCTCCACGCGCGCGTGAATATTCGCAGCTCGGGAACGTTGCGCACAGGATGCTTTTAGCATCGGCCGAGACGCGCTCCTCGCAAACTCGCCTCCGCGGGACCGTTAGCGAGTTTTTCTGACTTTGCACTCTCCGGTCGACGGAAAGCCGTCGTGTCGCGTCGCGTCTCGTCGTCGTCGTCGTCGTCGTCGCGAAGTTGGAAAGAGAGACTCTCCTCGGGTCTCACTCACAAAGAAAGAGAGGAAAAGAGAGACAAAGAGGGAGAGAGAGAGAGAGAGAGAGAGAGAGAGAGAGAGGGAGAGGGAGAGGGAGAGGGAGTGAGAGAGAGAAAGGGTGTTGGGAAG
Source organism: Augochlora pura (assembly GCF_028453695.1). Lineage (NCBI taxonomy): Eukaryota > Metazoa > Arthropoda > Insecta > Hymenoptera > Halictidae > Augochlora > Augochlora pura. Next base: position 9,047,275 of record NC_135781.1, on the reverse strand, counting down.
ATAGAAGCTGGGTCGGGGAGCAAAAAAAGAGTAAGGCAGAAACGTCGCGGCTTGGCAGAAAGAGTTGAAAAATGTCAGCCGGCAAATTGGACGGGGGTTGAGCACGGCAGCCCCAACGTCAAATAAACATGCCAGGACGAGCAATTTCGAATATTAGAAGGTCCCGCAGGGTAGGTGCATCCTGTGTCGGGCCGCGTGAGCTACGGTGATGATGTTTGACCGCAGGACGCATCAGGGACTCACTTGCGCAGCCGATGCAATTGCATATGCCGACCGCAAGGTAAATGGGCACTGGCTGGTGGGAATTAAGGATTCTTGGTGGGACGATTCTGCGTTCCAATCGTGTTCAATGGACATCGGGACGCGGCGCGATCGAATGCCGACCGATTTTCCATGGTTTTGCGAAACATGTGCGCGCACTTGGCGGTTCGCAACGCTACCGTTGCGAGACGTTGATGGGAGCGATTGACATGCTCGTGGTTCCGTCGAGATAATGCAGCGGTCGATTTTAGTAGGCTCCGATGATGGCTTTTTCCGAGTTCTCCTCGTAACCGGCCTTTACGTAAGATGAAACTTCGTAGAGACACTTAAATCGTAAATGAAAATAGTTTCGGAGAATTGAAAAACGCTTGGCGTAAATTTACTATTATCACAGTTTAAGCGGTTAACGGTAATAGTAATAATAATCTATGTGAAATTTCTATAGATTATTGTTAGTCTGCGACTTCGAGAAAACTGATCGTAGGCGCATTTGTGAGATTAAATACGATTTTACTTGGCCCTTCTGTTTTGTAATACTTTTTACATAAAGATCTGTCGTTTACTGACAAACAAAATATAACAACAATTATTTACTTAATGTGATAACCAACTATTTCTATTGTTTGATGCAATAATTGTATAAAAACAACAGTTAAATAACAAAGTTTCCCCTCCCTTAATAGTTTTAATGAAATAAAAATAATCTAACAATATCCTTAAAATCTTGTGATGACTTCATTATTTTGTTTTTCTGTTACTAATTTTTGCAATAAAGACAAAATCTGTTATGACAGTACTGTGCATTTAGATATCTTCCGAAATAGTTAATAATATTAGTATATAATATATAATAATAGTAATTGGCTATTCTAATTTGAGTAAAACTGAAAAAATTATATCACATGGAACAAGTATAACAAAATTCTGAAGAATTCATCACGCGTCTCCATGTAGAAAACTGCAAAAATCCATATTTTCGCAAAGAAAAGAAATTCTTCTTTAACATTTTCACTTAACTGTGTACTCTATTTTTCTTACCTAAGTCTGTTAATATACTCAGCTACGTTTTCTTGAACACAATGAGAGTAAGGACACAATTTATACGAGCTATTAAGTAATACTTATTGAATAGTTAAAAACGGTAACAATGCATCTAGCCGCGCAACTCTCGAGAGTTAATGGAAGAGGATTGTCGAAGTAACCGACGTGGAAGCTGACATTGTTTACAGGATGATGGAAGGTCCCATGCATCACGGGGAACACGAAATACATTATATTGTTAGCATGCAATCAGCTTCAGTATTTCTTTGCTGGTTTTCAGCATACGTATTTCGGTCACGCAATCCCCACGCCATCGAAACAAAGCTGCCGCCATTCCGGTGATATTCGACGGGAAGACGAAAATCTTCGCGGGGTCGCGTCGAATTTGAATAATCTTCGAGCAAGGAGGGTAAAAAGGGTGATTGCACCCTGTAATCTCGGACACGTGCAACACCGGCGCGGCACGGCGATCGAAAGGGGGAAAAACCGGGACGGAGTTGCACGGTCGAGCGGGCCAGTCGATAGCAGTCGACGAGCCGGGTGATAAGTATCTAATAAGAATGCATCATGGGCTTGTAACAATGCAACACAATGCAACACAATGGACATCGATGCGTTGGGCGGTCGCGTCGCTGAAAAATTGATACGCAGTTACCTGGCGCGTATGCAGGCGCCGCTTTTTCGCGTGAGAACGTCGAAATCCAGCAAACCGAGTACAATTCGCTAAATCTAATTTGCGCGGGATCGAACGCGGGACCCACTTAAGCGCAGGTTCTGCCGAAGAAACTTTATGCGCCACGCCATGGTTGGAAAGTTCCCGCGATTACTGCATTTCTCACTCGGCGAATTAGGAGCCCGCATAACGCGGACTTTCTGTTTTTCGGTTTGTTTAACCCGTTCGCCACTTTTTTTTAAACATCTGCATGCTGTCAAGTAAATTCGGTGAAATATGAAGTTACAGTTGTCCACGCAATTTGTCTGTTTAATTCCAGAGGTAGCTCGAATGTTTAGAATACACAATTCTCTAGCGAAACTGTGCAAATATAAAGACTTCTTGTGTATTTTAATAAGTAAAGAACATTAATTAAGTAACTTGTACGGTTTATATTATAGACTTGCCTGAGTATTTGGGGTTCCAGTTTTTAAGTAATTAGAATTTTCATACCATAGATTTTAGCGTAAAGTCCAGTTATAAGGAATACATCAAGTTTAACTACTCAATGTTGCCAATATTCCTACTGAATGTACTAAAACGAATTTGCGCTTTTTGATAGTTTATTTTATTTCGACAAGCATTTATATAATGCTTAGATTAACAAGAAAGATTTTTTAAGTGTTATGAATTATTGCAGATTTCAAATCTTCTAAATGAACATTGAAACGATTAGGGGTAGTTTAGTCCATAATAACGATGATTGACAACAAGAATATTATTCATCTACTCTGAATGCCACAAATTAAATTTATATCAAATTTGATGTCTTTTTACTTAACTTTAAACTTTCTTTCTTTCATGTTTCGTCTCATGAAAAACGAGAGGTCGTTTCACCCCCTTGAATATAAAACGGGCCAATATGAGAAATCATTGTACTTGGTATATTTTGCACACTCCGACTTATAGGCGGAAAGTGCCTAAAGTCTCCATTACATAAATAATAACTGAACATGCAGAGAGATTTGAACAGTTGACAACGCGAAGCGCTGACGTTGCCACAAGCAAGACGGAAAACTGTATCATATCAATCTCCATCGCTCGTAGAATAATTCTAAGCTCTCAGCACGAGCGCCGACGATACCGTTACAATTCCCAGAGACAATCCCCAGGGATGTCCCACAGAGTATACGTAACACGCCGTTCTCCACGGAACAGATTCGATCTCCTTGCGGACAATGCGTCTCGGTAAGGAGCGCGGCTTGTGATTCGTTTAAATTGTAACGTCTAAGTTAGTCGAGACGAGCGAGGCGAGCGAGGCGAGCGCGAGGGCGCCGGGATCATGCCGATAGTGCCGATAAATTCAAAGAAGAGAAGCAAGAGGAGGTGGAGGAGGTGGCGGTGGTGGTGGAGGAGGAGGAGGAGGGGAGAGGGTCCATCGAGCGTTCGAAATGCCAGATCCATTTCGCGCCAGCTCGATCTTCCCTGGAGGGCAACGGTGCCGTAGGACGTTGCTTATAGGCGGACGGCGAGAAGGAAAGGGGAGGGGGGATAGGGGGGGGCTAGAGGGCGAGGGAGATCCTCTCCCTTTCTCTGTCGCACCTTCGCCAACCCGATTGCGCCGATGGTGGTTACCGTCGTGAAACGGGAAGTGGTGGAGGGGTCGAAGAAGGGGGCATGTAACGCGTCGACGACGTCTCGACGATGACTGGTGCATCCTGGCCGGGACGGGACGCGAACGAGAGATGCGTGATTCTGAGAAAAGGCTCCGGTCCGCTACGCCGCTCAGGCATCGTCCGATAGAGTCATCACGTGTCGGCGCTAGGATAGTGCTTTTATTGTAACATATCGAACGTGGATACCAGTTGGGGGCCCACGCTCGCCGGCCACAGGGTCCCAGACACGTTCTTTCAGGCCGGCGGCCATGAGGAGAAACGAATTGCGGGGCTAGTTGTCCTGTATCGCGGCGGGGCGCCTGAATGCACGGTGTATGATTGATCTGACACGTAGCCGCAGCACCGTGCCCTCATCGCGCGTACCTGGGTACTTCGATTCGTCTAACTCCTGGATCCTCTAGGTCCCTCCCTATCCTCCCCACGGCTCCTTTCCCCTCTCTCTCTCTCTCTCTCTCTCTCTCTCTCTCTCTCTCCCTGTGGAAGTAAGCGACGTCGATACCGCGAGGATGCGCCACTGACGTCTTGTAATAGAAAACTGTGAGGTTCTCCGGGATATATTCGTTTACTGTACTGCTTCAGGCACTACTCCCCGGTGAAAATGGCTGGAAGCTCCTCAGAAATCGGTTTGAAGATCTCCGCGGTCGTCCGCAACCGATTTATTGTTCGTACTAACTTTTGTGCATTAGGGGAAACAAGCATCGATTGGACATTGATGCATGCTGATCGCTTGCGTGTAATGAGCTTCTTAAACCGGTTATGCGGGATCTTTTCAATTTCGAAGGTGTTGAAGACGCAGCTCGATCATTACGCTCTTTCCATGATTTTGACGAATGCAATCCCCTTAATTACGTTTCGTTTTCGTCGTGAGATTTACGATAATAAAAATTCTGCTTTTACAGTGTACACCTGAACGATCACAGAAACGAAGAAATTATTTAGAGATGTTATTACTCATTTTTACGTCATTATATTTTCTTTTTTATTTCATTTAATCCTCTTGCCTTGCAGCTTACGGATGGTCTCCGGTATACGTAGTACTTGTATATTAAACCAAAAACATAAAGCGTAAATCACGAAATGTAAAAAAACGTACAATACAAGGAACATTAAATCTTAAATGTTAGAAATTCGACTGTTTTCTATTTCCGACAGATCGATGAACACGAAGAAGACCGATGTCCGGGACAGCAGATCAGTTTTACTTCGGTAACAACTTAACAGCACGGCCGCTAATCTTCAATTATTTCGACTCATTTTGATGAATCGGAATCGGACAGAGTGCAGCGAGAGGAGAGGCCGGGAACGCGCGAGACGTGTTAATTAGAAAAATAACGAAACGCGACACGCGGTGCTCTTCGCGCTGTTCTCGCGCGAGCAAATGCATTATCGTAAGTACGAGATTGCGTGTTTCAATTATGAGACGGCTCGCTCGAAGGTATATTGGGTCTGTTTCCATCCTTCTCCCCCTGTTGTCTTTCCAGGTCCATGCAGGGAGAATCGCTTCATCATAATCGGTCATCCAGCGTTTTTCTACAGAGCGGACCCCCCGCTGTCGCTACGCCCGGATATCTTAGCATCGAAATGCCGCGCTGACAGGCAAAGAATTTGATATCGTGATTAGCTCGTTACGGCATTGTGCGTTAACGCGTTGCCACGGGCCCTCGGGCACCTTCGATTGTTATTTCACTCGAAACGCGGCCGGGCTACACACCGGCGTGCGATCGAAGATGCGAAGTAATTGATTTCGAGCTCGTTGTCAGTATGGAAACGACGTACGGTGTTTTCGGCGCGACGCAATATTTATTCCGACTGTCGCGATGGACCCCTTTCCTCGACATTATACAAGAGATTTAACATGGTCGCTGCGTGTCGGTTCACTGGTTGGAATAATTGGGGATCACGCTTTGGAGCAAACAAACAGCGTTGCTAGAACGTTTTAATGGTGAGAATTTCTATGTGCGTGCGACGTAGCAGTCAGAGATACGTAATGTCTTTGATTTCCTATAAGCGATTTTCAAATGTTGCGACTAACGATTGCCTGCCTCGGAAACAGTCTGGGCGCGAACGCATTGTAGTTAATTTAAACTTGTACGTGTAGAACTGTACAAGAAAATATTGCCAACCAGAGCATTGCTATCTAAGAAACTGTTTATATGTCCCTTCATTGTTCAATAAATGTTTTCTTAATCGAATTTCTGACCAGTCAGTAATTATACATTTCTTATTAAAATTTTACACGTCGGTATTTCATTCCATGAAATTTATTTGCAAGCTCCTAAGAAGCTAAACCGAGACACGAAACGGTGGACACCTGCAGACGCTCTGTCAAATTAAATCCTCTTTAAAGTTAAAAGTGGAACACGGATAGTTCGCTAAATTGGTAATAAGTCGAACGAACCCTGATATTTTAAACGATTAATAGAAAAACTTCATCCAACTTCGCGAAGAAGTTTTCCTCAAGTTTGTTTCCCCACTGTCTATATATTGTAGATCCTTGCCTCGATGCAAATTGAATTTCTTAATATCATTGGCTGTCGCACGGTATTGATTGCTCCAGCTGAACCAGGCATCATCTTTCGAGTACTCTTATTACAATATTCATTCGATAAAGGTCAGAGTTCACAGGGCGTACGCCTCGGCGACGACGAGGGCAAAAAGAGGAAAGGGGGAACCGGGCGAAGGAGTTTTCTTGGCAGGGCTATCGGGCAGATCGTTTCGGCGACTCGCGGAGTGAGTGCTCGAAGGTGTTACTGGAACTCAAACCCTGCCGCTCTCTTTTATTTGCCGTTCGAATCCCTTCTTTCGGCAGGGGTGCACAGCCACCCCGTTGCTCAACCATGGCCTCATTACCAAAGCAAATATTTTATAGTCGAGCCCTCGGTGACGGCTCCGAGCAAGAAGCCGAAGGAGAGACGAGATGCCGGCGGAATCGATGCAAAAAAGGCCTCGAATAAAGAGCGAGTTCCTTTTTCCTGTCTTCCAATCTCTGTCCCCCCCCCCCCCCGGTCGTCTCCCTCTTCGGCCCGATCGAGCCCGCCTGAGCCCAACTGAGCCCGACGCGGCGTCTCCGTGGGCGGCGGAGAGACGGGGGGGAGAATAAAAAGAATCTCTTTTCACTGGTTCTCCCGATTTACCTTTCAACTCGCTTGTTTTATATCCACTGTCGACCCCTCCCTTGTTCTACCTCGGCTCGTCGATATTCCGAGGTGAGGCGATCGGCGGCGTTAAAAATTAGATAGGTCGTGGCCTCCCCTAACGCCCCTTTCGCCATACTGTTTCCTTCTTCGTGGGACGAAAGATGGAAACGAGAACCCGACGTCGAAGCGAATTCTTTCGTTTTATCATGAACGTTCGCGAACGCTAACGTTGCCGAGGGGGGGATGGCGGTTTGATATTATTACTGGAACGCGAGGCTAGAAACTTGATTACCGGACGCGTTTGATCGAAACGAAAAACCGCGATAGCTCCCGGTTCGTTTGGCCGGCTGCGGCCTGCATCACGTTCCAGAAACATTTCGCTATCTTTCGCGAATCTGTTCCGGTTTTGTGGAGAAGAAGAATATCGTCCGTTAACGCGTCTGTTTCGTTTGTTTCCTCTAATGATCTTTAATTAACGTTTTAGCTGGCGTAGAAATTTTGTTATATTTAACCTTGCTCGTTGCGCGAAACTCGTTTCCACACTTTGTTTCCGAATGTAACCGTTCTAAAAAGATTACTAGACCGCGGATCTTCATGAAAGAGTAAAAAGAAGCTAGAGCTACGTAGATATCTGTTATTGCCTGGAATAATTTTCATAAGTCTGAAATAACATAGACAAATTGCTACATTCATAAAATGAATAAAATCCGCAGTCAAACGATCATACAGGATGTCTTCAAATTGCTCTACAAAAAGGACGAATTATAGGAAAATATGAACATATAAAATGTTCTCCTGAATTTTTTAAAGTTATATGGAGTAGATTTAGTAATTTTTAGCAGACACGTTTCGAACCGATAAGCGTGGATTGTCGCTATACTTTCATCTTATCTCTTATAACCAAACTTGACGTTTTCCTATAACCGCGCAATCCGTGTACTCTTGTATACTACGCTACTATTTTATACAACTTTTATACAATTATATAAACATCCGTTTTCATTTATTTTACATTTAACAATGAAATATTATTTTCCTTAATTGTCTGTAGAATTTTGATTCCTTCCTACACTCGCCATCCTTTCTTTCTGCGAGGGTAGATACCCACCCGATTATTAAACAAGCGTATATCAAACTTTATCTATTTGTTTAGTACTTTTCTGATTACAAAATTGTAGGCTCCAAACAGGTAATGATAAGAAGTGTTCTAAATATTGTCAGTCAAGTCGAATATTGAAATATTTTACTAGAACAAAAAATATTGTGAAGTGAATGTGGAAAAGGGCATCCTGGATACTGGGTTAGACAAATAAACGTGACTCCTTCTATAGAAATTTCGCATTAACGTTAACCTGCGAATTATAATACAGTTCAATCACAAACAGATGATTCGAAGATTCATGACAGAAACTGTTGCATACAAGTAAAACTGCATGAAATACATTAATATCTTCCCAACATCACACCATTCTAATAGAAACTTGGTGGACTGTATTCTACGGATTCTTAATAGGCCTGACGGTGTACCGGGTACAAGAGCCAAAACGATCTTCCTTCCGTCGAAACGTGATGCACGTCGCTCGATCATTTCCATAATACGCTTAAATTGATCCTTTAGGCGACGGTGGCGTTGGCGCAGTGTATCCTTTAGTATTCGATTGAATCGTCAATTTGTCTAGCATTATCCAGGACGTAAGAAAAGGAACGGAGGGGGCTGGGGGGCAGGGGCGGCGCGCGGCGGGGAGAGGCAAAGGCGGACCTAGCGTCTCTAAAGGATTTCGTGTATTTAGGATAACAAGCTGCTCCGCCCCCGAATTGGTATGCAGAGACCCACGAGTAACTCCTTTATATTGACATATCGTGGAACGTGATCCAAATACATGCGACATTATACCGAATTGCGAACAAAGCTGGTGCCGGTCGTAGCTGCCGCTGCCGCAGCAGCAACCTCGTCAAATTGTCCATGAATAGAAAACAAATCGTCCGTAAGGCAAATTCGTGCCCCTTCCACCCACCTTCGGCGACTTCTCCTACCCCCATCGAATTTACGAATCGATTACGAATGCCAGTCGATTCCGTCGACGTCGGACCCGGGCCGTAGGGTAGAGGAGCCAATTACTGTGCCCTGTACGAGGGCTTCGGGAGTTTTCTCTGCTAAAAGCTACTTTAGCGGCTTCGTTGACGTTGCTTGCAAACATGAAGGTCAAAGGTCTTTTATCGCTATCAGTTTTTCTATGATATATATAGACGCGTCGAATCTTCATTGAACATTAGGAGAAGGAAAAATAAATGTTCTGTAGCGAACTATTGTATGCCTATGATCTACAAAAAGCAGTTACCGTGTTGCTTTACTAAATACTGTGTCCCATCTCTAAATACTGAGCTTCAATTAAAAGTTAATATTTAACATGTTTTAATGAATTTTAGTTTCTACACAAAAATGCAATCAAAGTTGACGTCAGAGAGAACTGCTTAATAAATCTATATTTCTTCTCTTTCACAGACCTACTCTCTGGTTCATGGTACGGTTATTAACACTATTCCTACCGACACTTCACGTATACCTATTCCTACCGCGGCCGGTCAAATGACCGGTCGTTCACAATTTATATTTTTCAATGTTGTATGCAGACCAATAGCCAGTTTACCAGTATAAGAATATATTTTCTTTTGTTCAAGAGTACATAATCTACATTTTATTCTTTTTCGTCGCATTTTTTATATATGCGTTTCTCAAATGTACATTTTCCGCATACGTACTTTTTACATTTTAGACAGATTTTTTTCGTCTTATTATCTTTACAATACCTTATCTGGCATGTTTTCCGTTCACTGGAACCTGTATTTGTACTTGCGATGGGTATTGTTTGATTTTCTTTGCCGAGCTCTTGTTGGTATTCGATGGGAAGTTCTTCTGCCAATTGGAATAGAAATTCCTGTCTTGTAATTTCTCCTCCCGTAGTTTCTTTATATAACACCCATACATTTATCCCGGCTAAATCCAAGATATTAAAAAATACTTGCAAAGGCCATCTCCGAGATTTAGATTTCACCGAATAATTTCTGGCCATTTGATCGGTCACATCTACGCCAAATTTGGTGCTATTGTACAATTGAATTGTCTCCGGTGTTCGGGTGTCATTTTCTTCAACTTGTACGGAGTTGTGCATTGAATTGAGAATTAGAACTTTCTTTCATGGTTTGGCTTTGTAAATTTTCAACATACAATTATTTGAGCGATAGAGTTTGGTTGAGAAAAGTGCCATGTCGTCGTTTTTCAGTTTTGCCAGTACTGGTAGCTCTTTTCTATTTGCTCTAATTGTCCCAACAATCATAGTTTTTTTTGCTAAAAGTTTTGTTGCCATAGGTAGGCTTGTAAAAAAGTTGTCTGTGGTTATATTTCTTCCACATACGGTTCTGCTGATTTCATAGTGACAAACTCTCCAAGAGGAACTGATGGTTCTCTACTTTCATTTTTTCCCAAATATGAAAAACCGTTTATTATATATTTGCTACGTACATCGTACAAAATTGCACTTATAACACGTAATACAATATAAAATATTACAAAATAATAATAAAAGACTGCCAAGTATGCTCTTTGTGACTTTCACGTTTCGATGCACTCTGTTCGTGTCGCAAGACTATACTGATTTGAATTCGTGGGAAGACCTCTATACATTTTCTTCAGTTATAAGTTTATTTATTTTGCGTCATAGTAGATAAGATGGCGTAAGAACATTCGAGGATCTGGACCGTGTTGGATATCAATCAAGCAAATAAACAACGCTAACCCTATAGTCGAGCGAGAACTGTAAACACTTGGAAGTGCAGTAAACCATTTTCTGGAAGGTACTTCTCGGATAAAATCGTGCCACAACTACATTACCTTTTGTTTGTAACGACTTTATAGTTTTGGCATTGAATCTTAGAGAGAAACTATTATAAAAATGTATTAATCGTACTACCGGTCAAATGACCGGTCGTGGTAGGTAAGACAGACTACAAATATTTCTCAGAAAATAAACAATAAAAAAATAAGCGAATATTGAAAAATGTATCATACATATATATGAGGAAAAGTCGTAAAGTTTAAAGGCGATTCACTTACGTTGAATGTAGGAAATTCCAATTGAAAATTTGAAAACGGTCATTTGACCGGTCCCGGTAGGAATAGTGTTAATGCGTCAAGGGAAAAATGTAACCAAAGTTCATACTAGAGGGGGCTGCTTAATAAATCTACATTCCTTCTTTTTTTAGACCTACTCTCTGGTTAGTGACACGGTAATTAATGCGTCAAGCGAAAAATAGGTTCAGTCGTTGTGCCCAGTAAATAAACTACTGAAATTGAAACTAGAAAACTCCAACAAAATATTGTGCAAAATGAATAGTGTAAAAATAAAGAGAAAGCATAGTAACTGCTTACTGCACAACAACTGGTTTTACTATCCAACATTTCTCTACCTACCTTCTCGAGCCGCCGTTACGTCATGCGGGGTTGGTCGGCGGGTTTTACGCGCGGTTCACGACCACCGAGGGCCAGCCAGCATCGACGGGTGACGGAACGCGCGGGTGAAAAAATAATAAGAGGAAATGAAGGTGCTTTCCGCGATCGCGCGCCGACCAAATAACAAAGTAACCGAAGATGGATATCCGTTTCAAATATTCACGCCCTTTTCACGCCGCTGCGTGAAATTGATGCATTTAGGAACCCCTTCGCTGGTAGGCGGACAGTTACCGCCGCATAAATATTGCCAAGAGCCCTGCTGACCACATGGCACAGATACGGCCCTGAATAATGCGCGTGGATGCGTACGTGTCCGCAGGGTAACCGAGGGACTTTTAACAGCCGAAACTTCGGAAATTGGGTGCTTTGAGTGTGACCGAACAGAAATAATATTGTTTCTTTAACGAATCCGCTGTCGTTTCTTATTTTTACGGTCGATATTTGTTTATTTTCCAGCGTAGCCGCGAACGAAGAAAATTCGCGGAGTGGCTGAACGAACAACGGAAACGACCGCCAAATTAGGACACTCGGGTAAAATGTTCTTGGTCTTGAAGGTTTCTTAATGAGGACTCTTTCAGAGGTAGATCGCGAGCACGGAATCTACAGTCGCGTTTCGCAGTTTGAGCTGCGAACTCGGTGACTTGTCCAATCAAGCCTCCCTTTGAGATGATTTTATTTCTGACAGCGACGCGAAACATTTACAAACCGAATTAAACCAATTTCTGGGAGCGGGCGGGAACGCTGAATCGTTTTGTATCGACGTATCATCGTCGCCGACGAATCTGACGAACAGTTTCGCGGCGGAAGGGTTCGAACGAATCCTAATGGATACATAATCCCGCGCGAGTCGCTGAAATACTACTCGGCCGAATATTATGTCATCGCCGGCGAAAAGTCATTGAGCAATCTAACACCTTTCAAGGATGCTTAACGATAAGCGACCGAGGATTTCCCGGGTATTCGGAGATATTTCGATGCGACGAAAATTTATACGACGGTGTTAGGCGCGGTGTGTTTACCTCGCCATAGTTACATCACTCTCGTGAGGTAGGAAGCGATATTTGTTCAGGCATCCCAGTAGGAAATTCAAGGCGACTAAGAGATTATTCGCGGCACCCGTTGCGTGAATATATAATAGCGCGGCGTGTTTATGTATCCAGCTATGACAGGCACTTCCGTTTCCGTCGAGCGTACTTGACTTCGTTCCGTTTCTGAACCCGTAAATGTGTTTATATCGCACTGTCGCCTGTGATTGGTTACTCCTAAACAACTGTTCCTAGATAAAATTTCGTATTAATTAGGATTTATCACAAAATTTTTACACTGAACATTAGTTTCGCATGGACTCTTATCACTAATAGATACGAAATAGTTCGAGGAAAATCACTGATCGACTTTTGGACTACGATTACTGGAAAACTATATTCGCAACAATATGTATATCAGATTATTGGAGATGAGTTATCTAACATTACCGAGTTATAACTTAGTGACAAATAATAGGCAAGCTGCTAATGAAAAAATGAGATCGGAGAAAGTATTATACCTTCTCGTATCTCAAGGTTGTAATATGGGGCAGTGATATTGCGCTGTGTTCATTTTTTAAATCAAATTATATATTGAACTAAATTGTAACACTAAACAAATTCTTTAAAAGAATTAGCTTTATAATTTTACTGCGAATTAGTTGGTTTCACGATTATAACAAATTATGTCGTTTAATGCATTCTTTGCATGTACGATCATTTCACTTCATGTAACGCATTCAGTTTTGCTCATTTTCTTCAGCATATAATTCTGGTTATAACAAACAAATGCTTATTGCTCTGTTGTATGAACTGTTTTGTTCCCAAACTGTTCGAATAAATAAGGTTCTACAGTACTTATATGAGCATCAGTTAAATAGAATATATGTATGTAACAAGTTTGAATCTTTGTGAGAAAATTGCATAAAGAAGTTGGAAAGTCGATTGTTCGTTAATAGCATTAATCGTGTATTTATATATCATTAGGACGTAAACGGGAGTACTTAAATAATAATTCTGCGCCACCTATCCGAAATTTGTTATATCGACTGTAATTGATTTATAATTACATACGAAATTACCTTCACCCTCGTCACCACCAGTTTCTCCCAGCGCAGCACAGTAAGACAGTAATTCGATTAGTGTAACACCGTGAATCTCGCTGGACAATATTTCACAGCAGCGTGTCCTAGTCGTTCGCCATTCGACACTCGACAGGAAAGTTCGCACTCGAAACGGGAGTCAGTAATTAACGTTCCACGACGCGTCGCCGTTATTAATTCGAATTTAATTTCTGCAATTATTTTCAAGCGGCTGCTCATTATGGGGCATCATTTGTTTTTCGTTTTCCACTTGTGGTTCGTCCTTCCGGCCATTTTCCTTCCACCAATTTATCAGGCTCCGCCGTTCGCTCGTCCATTAACTTAATTAATTTTTCTTGAGCGATTCCGACTCTTTCGACCGCGGAAAGCAGCGTGGCGAACTGTCAAATTAACGAACGTGTCCTGAAAAATGGAAGGTCCGTGTACGCGGCACGGGTGTTAATTGTTTTGTACACGAACATTATAAGTTGGTCGGCGAGCGGTCGCGCGCGCGAGCGCACGCGCGCACGGACGGGGACGCCATGGCGCGGCCTAGCGAGTCGAATGCCAACGGTTTGTACGCGGCTAATCGCCATCTGTTCCGCCAAGTGACTCGGCACGTTGCAATATTGTTAATTATTCAAATTCAGGTTGTAACGGCACGCTTGCTGGAACGCTCGGCAATCTGATCAGAGCCGCGTTACTTTATACACACGCACTTACTTCACACCTCGTTATTAATCTCTAATTGAATTTTACAATGTACATTCACAATGCACATCGACGCCCCTGATAGCTCGGACACTTATTCGAAACGCATCAGTCAGATTCCAATCTCGCTCCCTTCCTTTAGAATTTATTGCGCACAGGGTAACTGGGAGCAGTAACTCAAACGGAATAGCACGACAATTTAACAATTGAATAAAATCCGACCGAAAACAGTGTCAATTATTTGGTTGGTAAGACGTAACGCGATCATATTCGTACCAGTTGGAAGTTTGCTACCGAAGGAGTATAACTTAAGCAGTGCAGTGTAGAGTGACATTGTTTAGTCAAGATAAGTTAAATCATATTAAGTTCGCGTTTGATTTCCAATATTGAGAGAAATTTTTCGTAAAAATTCCTTTCTTCTAAGCATAATTATTTTTCTGTACGTGTATTAAATATGTGACACGTTTGATAGTGGGTATAGTTATTTCTAGCGTTGAATATATTATACAATTTTATTGAAATTGTAATTCATTGCTGTAATTCCTACTGCGACCGCAAAACTTGAAAATAACTGAGAGTTCCTGTGAGTTTTTTAGATAAACAATGTTATGCTTTACGTAATATCAAATTTTCTAATAACAAGTCTGATAGGTTGACCAATAGATAGGGTGGAAATCAATAATGATGTTACGCGTACGTACATTTATGAAGATAATTAAGCTGTGATTTAATTTATTACCTATCCGTAAAGCAAGTTTTCAAGCCGCAATGACTTTTCTACTATTTTTGAATGGAATCGACCATGTGCGTAGCGACGTTTTCACGTGGGATTAACCGTCTCTATAATTCCCGGTGGTCGCACGAGCTCCAAGAACACAGGGCGTCGATCATAACTCGAGCGAGGCAACAGCAACGACAGCGGTTGCATCGGCAGGAGCAGGATCAGCAGCCGTGCAGAGACAAGAATTGTCGGTTCTCTTTCTCCCTTGGCCCGTGTGTATGGTATATCATTGGTTCGGTCTGGGCGGAGTACGGCGTGAAGTTGGCGCCGCCAGCGATAGATACCGCTAATTATCGATCGTAAATAACGTCGCGGGGCGCACGGCAGCACGATCCTATCGGTTCTTCGGCCGGTTTTCATCCCCTCAAGTTCCGCAGCCTTTCGATGATATAGGTGCTGCTGCATCGCCTCTGAAACGGGGTTGGCCGAAGCGAGGCGAGGCGAGGCGAGGCGAGGCAAGACGCCGAGGAACAGGTCCCTGACGGCGTTCCGACACTGCCAGCCAGTCGCCTCTCTCAGGGTGGCTTGGATATATTACAAGCGGTGCTCCGTGCACGGTTATTACAACGTGTACGCGGTTATAATTGTGGACAAGGGGCCCATCGGACTGCAACGTGTGATTTGTGCACTCGCGTCGAGGCGAAACGGCTACCTGGCACGGTCGGCTTCCTACGTGGCCGCGACACTCATACACACGGTCCCGCGAAAGCCATGATTTCCGTATCGATTCCCGACCTGATAGCGGGCCGCCCACCTTTTTCGAAGGAAATCGGCGTATCGCTCGGATGTACGATCGACAATGCTAGGCTGTCCGGTAAACATAAATAGTTGGGCCTGTCGTCGTCGCGGTGTTCTCGATCGATGCTCGAGCGGACGCTGGTAATTGGTCGACGCTGGATTCCTGTAACGGAACGGACTTCAAACAGGCTTTCATAAAATCTAATCTGATGTTGTGATGCCCAAGGACAGATTGAAAGAGAGCACGCGTTGTTTCCTGACGTTTAATCCTCTTGATTGCCGCGTAGCGGTTTAATTTGCGAACTGCACTCCTTCCATCCGCATCCCTCTTTCTCTCTCTTCCTCGCTCTACCGCTCGCTCTTTTCTTCTATCTCTCTGTCAGTCTCCGGTCGAGATAGCTACCGGGAACGCGGTATCGATTTTTGTCTTGATACCGTTTCACGGTAGTTTCTTCGACGGCGTACAAAGGACGAGCCAGTCGACCGAGCTGCCAAGTTCGACGAACTTAAATGGAAACGCTGAGAATTGTCGGCCGTCGCCGTGGTTTCGTTGATCTTTAACTACTCGAATTGAAGCGGTCGACGTCGTCCCTTCGAAGCGATACCAATGCAATTGTTTCGACAGATTTGAACAAACTTCGGAAAATCGATGGTCACGTTTCGTGCTGTATCCGTAGGTAGAGGATACACCGGTTCGTCCAGCTCGGTGGTCGCTAACAAAAAAAAAAAAAATGGCGGAGCTCGGTATCTCGAACGAGTCGCTACCGAGAAACTCTTATACTCCCGCTCTGGTAATAGGTTGCGCAAGAACCCGTGGGTGTGCTGCAGTTGACACCTCCCAAGTAACGACGGTTCCTTAGATGCCCCACCTACAAGCCTACCAGCGCAGGAAGTCTCTCTGTCGCGAAAGAGGTGGCCGTTCGAGGGGTCTTGTCGTCTGGGTGTCAAGATAAAAGCGGGAGAGGGTAAGTCGTGCCCTATCATGCGAGGGCGATATCGCGTTACTGGGCCGAGCTTTGATCTCGCGACACTTACAATTTTCCCAACTGGCGATACACCCTTATTTCGCATCGCGCCACGCGAGTCCTAATGAGAGGCTATGTTCTGCGCCCAGCCAGGCAACGTCTCCTACCCCCGATGCCAGGCCACCGGTAATCACAAGGCATGATGGCTCGTTCTCTGGTGCTGTGTAACCCGCCACCCTAGGCCGCTAGTCACCGACTACCTCCACCGCCACCCCCGCCCATATATATCGGTCTCTCTTTCCCTGTGTCCGCTTTCCTGTTACCCGCCCCCCCCCCCCCCCCCTCCAGCGGCAGCGACGACGACGAACAACGCCACCAGTTCATTACGCCGTGTGAAATGCTAATACCGGCAGCGTCGCTCGCGTTTACAGTGTCAGGCGATAGCGCGATAATCTGCCGGGCAAACCGAAGGCAATTAGACATACTGAAAGATTTATCGCCGGACGGTTCTTAGAAACCGTTCTCTGTTCTCTCCTTTCTAATCGGCATCGGGATCGCGTTTCCATTGACCGGCCGATCCGGTAACGAGGCCCACGGCCGATTCCGCCGTCCCTTCGCACCTTCCGCGTCCGTCAGTCCCGGGGATTTTTCTTCGGCGAGCAGGAAGAAGCGTTTCGCCCATCGTAAACACGTGTCAGGAGCCGTCGCTCCGAGCCTCGGTGTAAATACAATAACCCTTTATTTGTTCGACGTTGCTCGCGGGTGCTGGCCGTGATTCAACAATACTCGACGTGTAGGCGGCAAACATCGCCGCCTCGCCGGGCCACTTGCCCCCGGCGATTTTCGCGAAATTCGCCAACGAATCCGCCATCTATCGAAGATCCGGGGATGAACGACCCTGTCGAAGCGGGTGTTCGAGCACATGAGCCCCGCTGGGATAAACGAAGACGCTGGTCGACCGACTGGATAGAAGAGTGACGCGTGATGAGCTTCAGGAAATCTCGGCTACGACGCCAAGTGAGAGAAGGGGGTCGCTGCTGAACAACGAGCGAGAACGCCGCTGGACACAGAGTAAACACTTCAGAAGATTGCCGTTTCTGCGTTGCAGCCTTTCTATCGCGTCCCACCCCCACACGGAAATCCTTACTTTCCCCCGAAATCCGTAATCTTCCTGAAGGGCGCGGATTAATTCTCTGGTCTTGTCACGTGCACCGTGGATTAGGAGATCTGGCTGAGAGTAATCACAACCTCTTTCGCTTCCAGACAACCGTTAGAAATGCGTTTAGATTAATTTCAGCGACGAACGATTGTCGGTTATTAAAAAATTATTTTGTAATCAGAGTAGCTGCTACTTTGATCGAAAATGTTTAGTCCGTTGTTTTACTAATCTTGGATGAAGCACCGTAAGGGCATAGCCGATTAAGATGGTCAAAACTGCCCTTAGAGGTTTTTCAACGAGTCATACACCGTTCGATCGCTGGCCAATAAAAACTCATCTGTGCAAAATTTTAACCCTGGAACTTGTCCGTGAGGATAGTTACAGTGTAAATTAGATTTTTCCAGCTTTAGCGGCTTTCTAAAATTTTGAAAAAATATGGCTTATTTTGGACATTAAGCCGCATGTTAGAGAACTTTTTCAGATTTTTCAGTTGCAAGCTGTGATTATCAAAAATGAAAAACCCCCAAAAAATCGGAAAATTGAAGATTTCTCACTTTTATATTATATTCAAAACTTTTATATTAATTCCCTGATAAAGTACTATCACGGCTCGTGTACTCAATTTTTCTCAGACTTCTTGCCAACCTGCAACATTGTCAAAAAAAAATGAAAACCCAATATGTCGATGTTTTTTGCTGTCAGAATGAAGCTACTACTTTTTTAGTTTACCGCGAGTGTGGATTAAGTAATTTAAAGCGTTATGGCATCGAAACAAATAATTTTTTAACCCCGAAAATGCGAATTAAGCAAGCAAAAAAATTGTAACGAGCGCAATATATGCCGAAATGTTTCCGCTCATTACAACTTTTTCAGTTAGCGCGATGGTTAAAGCGTACGATTTTGGTGCTGCTGGCTCGGGTTCAAATCACGTTGGAGGCTAAGTTTTTTTTTCGTGAAACACATTTTATATTTAAGGATATGTGGAATGTAAGAATCTAGGAATGTAGGAATGTGGAATGTGGAATGTAGGAATTTTGGAATGTGGAATGTAGGATTGTTGAAATGTAGGAATGTGGGAATGTGGGAATGTAGGAATGTGGAATGTAAGAATCTAGGAATGTAGGAATGTGGATTGTGGGAATGTAGGAATAGGAATGTGTGAATGTAGGAATGTAGGAATGTCGAATGTATCAGGCTCTACATCTATGGACCAGTCCGATTCATTTCAAACCTTCTTGATTCAGCCCCCTTCAGCCTCTACATCCACGGACTCATTGGCCGTTTGCACGAAAGAAAACTTTCTCATAAAAGGAACTCATAAAAAAGAATTGGTTTCCAGGACGAAGAGTCATTTTTACCCGTATTTGCTGAAGACGGAAAGCTTAGAAGCATAATTAATTAGCTGTAATCTAAAGAATCTTAAACAAAGCCGTAATGACGAACATATAATAACATAATAAAAAATCAAAATCAATTATTGTTACAATTGATACATCAATAACAAAGAGTTCCAAGTTCGATTAAATGGAAGAAATTGTATCAAATAGGTTCCATTTTGTACAATTCTTTCGGCAAAGATGTTATCACTACAGATGAAGAGTAAGTCATTAGTAATAGTCTCACAGATGGTAGTAGTAGTAAAAGGGTTAAATAGTCGTAGCAATCTGTTTGCACTTGCATTATTTCTATACACGTATTATTATATTATGTTACATCGTATCTATATTATAAATAAGATCTTATAAATAATTTATTTTGTCACCTATCCGTGCAACATTGTACGACTGAACACGAAATGGTCTATTACGGTTGTATCTCAAAGTGTCCATTACCTTGAAATTAATATAAATTCGTGTACCGGCGATGCCTTGTCCTATCCGGCTGTAAGTCTGGTCTCGCGCAGGTGGAATGCTAAGAACTCGTTTGGATATATCCTTAACCTCCGTGCTGATTGTGCGCTTCACGAGGCCGCTGGGGGAGGGTCCTGAAGGAGCAATTAAGCCTGAAGTGTTTCCTGCAAGGTGTGACTCGTAGGAACGGACGGACGGGAACGAGAACGCCAGCCACCTGACACGAGAGACGACTTCTCTTGCCCGTCAAACGGTAGTAATTCAACTTTTATTCGAGGAGGATGCAATATATTCATTGGTACGTCGTCCGGCGAGTCAAGGAACGAAGACGATGCCCGGCGACCGACCCGTGGCTCCCCGCGAAACTCTTCCACCGGACAGCAGAGTGAATGGAAAATAAGGCTCGAACAAGTGCTTTCGGCGAAAAGCAAATGGAGGAATCGACGTATTACTGTGTAACTGGTTATTGTGACAGGTTGTGATACACCGATGGCGGTGTCCCGGCCGAAAGATCAGTCGTGCGCGAAGCTTGAGTGGATCAAACACAAGGCCGCGGATGATGGCCTTTGGAAAAGTTTGGCTGCCCCGTGCCGATACTTTGTCATCGGCAGATATTTATGCAAATTGCTGCCTTTGTAAGTTGTGTCATGAAAATTGGAACGAGGTAAACATTTATTATGTTTCGATGAGAACATTTGTTGCTACGAGCACATGATCACAATAGCGTCGGCTTTTGTTAACTCTTTCCACGGTTTAGAATAATAAGTCGAACTTGTGACAAAGATCTCAAAGATAATCTACTAGATATGATCGTTAGACACTTTTTAAGAAAATATTTTCTTATCGTTAGCAACCATTTTGTTCTTAGACTTTGACTATACCGATTGTATTCATCATGTCATATTTGAAACAAATCTATCAAATGACAACACAGCAGTAAAGAAATAACAGATTTGATGATATTTGATTAGACTATATTAACCATGAACTACTTAAACCATATAATAAAATAACTATTTTAGAATAATAACATTAAAAACAGTAAATGATGCAACTACGTTACATGTTTTATCAACACACCCGACCACCGCTGCAAATTGTAGGATCCAGGCTGCACAGCCAGCAAAAGCAATATAAACGTTTCCACAAAAGAAGGGAACTTTTAACCAGCGTACGAAGCGAGATTGCTTCCTTTGTCTCTTCTCATACGTTTCGCCCGTTACGCTTCTTCCCCATTGTGTTTCATTTTTCCAGTAGAGCATCTAGTAATCGTGAGAAATTCAGCTCGCTGCTTGTATCACCGATTTTCACGACGACGATGGTTACATCGGATAATAAAACAAACGTTCTCTTTTCCGCCGAGGGAAACGACGAAGACGACCACGGACGCGGCGAGCGTTTTGTTCGCAGCCATCGTCGTCCAGTATTTTCTTGTCCTCCGTCTGCTTCTTAATTGCAGGCATAATAATCGCGAAGTTGTCATCCTCGCTACGCGTTTCTTCGCGGGGCGAACAGAAGTTCTCCCATAGCCAAGAAGAGAGACAGAAAAAGAGAGAGAGAGAGAGAGAGAGAGAAGAGGGGGAGGAAGAGAGAAAAAGTAAAGAGAGATAGGAAGTTGGCATAAAAGAGAGAATTGAATAAAATTTTGGCCCGTCATGCCTCGGATAAATCTGAATTAATTAAGCGGTTTCGGGCTAGACTTTCAATCGTTTCTTTCTCAACGCTCGAGCCCGGTTTTTGTTCGTTTTATCCGCTCGTTCCCGACGCTTCGCATCGACTTCGATTCATGCACGTCCTTTTTTTCCCCGTCGAGATTTCGTGGTAACTTAAACGCGGGAGCCATTCGGTAGCTGATGGGTTAATTGAGAGTCGAACTAGCCCTCCGTCACAAAAGGCTTTCACGCGCCAACGTGAACGCGCTCAAGATACCGCACGGTCTCGGTCATCTCGTCCCGGTGAAACCGTGCAAAGGTTCTTTTATTTGCCGCTCTCGGTTGTAGAACAACGACGGATCGAACGTACCCCGCGTCTTAACCGCCGACCGTAGAGCATCGTTCCAACGCCATTTTGCGAGGCGTCACAATGCCAAAGGAAGCTGTAATAACAGCATGAATATTTCATCTCGTTTAAAGAGTTTCGCGGGTGAAACCCCTTTTCAACTGTTCCCCGGTCCGACCTTTCCGGGTCATCGGAGACCGTTAATTGTCATCAATAGTGGCAAATTTCGGCGTCCTTGAGACTGGTTCGTCCACCGAGTAGAGCACAGTGTTTCCGCAGCTTGCGACAGCATCCGGTAATGAGACGTCCCTACATCAGGTTCCTGGACCAGTTTGTCCTCGGCTCGCTGTTTTTCTTTGCCTCCCCTTCGCCCCACGGCAAGCGCGATGGACGATGGTCAGCCGAATGGTTAAGTAACTGGTTCGTTAGAATGTTTATTTGCTTAGGGATCTTTTGTCAGGCCGTCGACTAATGTTATGACGACCTGTTACCGTCCCCGGTTTCTCGGTTGGTCGCATATGCTCCGTGTGTGCGCAGGGGACGTTCTTTCAACTATTCTGTTCGCCTTTCGAAAAATCTCACGTTCCTCGAGGCTGAATCTGCGGCAAAAAATCATTTTTGCTCGTCGCCCTGATACTCGGCCATCCGGTTCATAAAGTGCTTACCCCAATTAGAGACTAACACCGTGTCTTCACCCTTCCATGCATAATATGCGGTACTATTCCTGAATAATTACCGACTCTGAATAATTTCCCTGTCAATGAGAGAATTTCATTAGCGACTGTCTATTAACCAAACTACTTTAAGTAACAGAAAATGGGATTTAAGAATATTTTGTAAATAAATGAACTTTGAAGAATAACGTCGGATCTAGTTGAACTTTTGCTGAAACGATTTGAATCTTATGAAATGAAAGTTTGCTGACGAATGTTGCGCCTATTGCAGAACTGGTTCGAGCCGAAGATGAAAATGAAGATGTTCCGGCTGTGAAAATTCCTTCCATCAATTATTATTCGTCGACGCGCGGGACAGTAGTCGTTCATTAAAAGCGTACATACGAGGCCGTGCTGGCCGCTGGTAAAAGAAAAGAAAAAAAAGAAAAATACGCTAACGATACCGCTGGCGAACGTGGTCTGAATACTCGGGGCCTGCGCTCTCTTGTGTATTCGTAATCCCCCCGGTGTCTGATTCTCGGCCGAACGCGGCGTCTGGGAATAATACAAAGTGTGAAGTCACCATGCGGATGGTAGTCAGGTATCGCTTCTGCTTCTTATTTATATAAATGACCAGCGCATAACTCGAGGCACCCGTGTGGACTAACGCGCGCCTATTTCCACGCTGAATGCTCCGCTAACGTGTCGACTCGATGATAAATTAATTGTGGAACGGGGCGGATGTTACGGTTAATCCCGCGGCATTCTCGGAACGACTGTCCCTGTTTATTTCCGGTTAAGCGAAATTTAATGCACGGTTCACGCCGCCCCGAAAACTCGGGGGCCACCTCAAAGCATTTTGGCCACGAATCAATAACTGGTTGCTTCGAGTGACGAAGTGGATCCTCACGGTAGTCATTGTTGATTCGACACGGCCTTTGAACGCTATCTGTTTAAAAGGATCATAATCTCGATTCTTGAACTACCGTGCGCAGTCGATCGCATTTCGTGATTTCATCTTTCCTTCGTTAGAACAGACAATGTTACCTTAGGGTGCCGGCAGTGATTACTAGGCTGCGGATTTTATACATTTATGGCAAAAATCAGTAGATGAATTTCGAAACAGTAAAAACATTTAAACAATGTAAAAATACTATTGTTTTGCATTCAACTCATTACGATTATTAAGAAAAAAGAAATTAATGTATTTTGTAGTCAATGTAAACTGTTTTTATTTTGTAAAAAGATCCGCAGTGTAGTCATTATTAACGGTCGCATAAAAGATTAATCCTTTTAGGATGTTTCGAGTCTATATAGCTCAAATCGTATTTTGGACTTATATAAAGTTTTTATTTATCACCTGATACAGTCAATATTGAATTCCGCAAATGAATCTGTACTTTCGTTCGTATTTCACATTAATTGTTACATCATTTCTTTAAATAAGTTTCAAAAGTAGAAGGGTTAATATCAGTTGCCCAATAACTTGTATAAGTAGGTTACAAAAGTGAACGGATCTTGTCACTTAAAAAACGGTATAAATTTGAATTTCTTGCAAGGCAAAAGAAGAAGCTTATTAGACAATGACTGTAATATTTTTCTAAATTTTGATATTACATCGAGCGACAATGAAAATGGAAACGTAGGTTGAAAACTACATAACTAAAAGATTAAAATCATCCGATTTCGATGAAATGTTCGCCACGCGCATAAGTTACCGAGATTTACAAAAATCTTTTTATAAATTTTCATTGCGGTTTTAAAAAAGTTATATCGTTTTTTAAGTGGTCTTAAGTGTATAGTCGCCACTGTATATTCCCACCTTATTAAGAAAATAACGGGTACACCTATTGGTGCGCCCAGCACGATCCATTTTCGTCGTTGGTCGCAGAATCTTCTTTTAAGTTGTTCAATCTTCCACCGGGACTCATCAATAGCCGCGTCGCTCCAATATCAAACCGCTAAAGGCAATGTTCTCCCGGGATCCTCTGCTTTACGTTTCCTTCCGCAAAGATGCACGAGAGACTCGTTCCTTCATTGTGTGTATCCACCCTCGAAATAATAGGCCGCTCAGCCATCGAGCTTGGTTAACCCCATTTACTTTTCATTCAGGGAAGCAGTTCGGTGTTCCTTTTGTCGAAACAATCGCGCCGGTCGTCGTTGCCTAACCCTGTATCGGCAGTCTTCGGATGGCGAAGACGGATGGCTCGGTTGCGCCCGCAGTGTCTCTCATTTCCATCGAAAGAAGAGCACGGCGACCCTCGCGCCACCCATCACCCTCCCGCGCTGCACCTGTTTTACATTATTCGACGGTTTACGGGGGGAGAGGGTAGGATCTTGGCGGGCCGGCGATCGAATCGATTGTAATCAGAGCCCATCGAAAATCATCCAGGATCTGACTGGGTGTATGGCAGTAACCGATGAATATTAACCAGCAAACATCGGTGCCCTGGCTGCCGATGGAATGAAGCGTAGTCAGAGCAGCGAGAGTGGACCACGCTGGAGTAGCGAGTGCCAGAGTAGGAGGGTACATATTCATGACGTTAACGAGCCTCCGTCGAACGTTTAATTCCGCCAACCGCCTGAGTTGGGTTAGGGTAACTCGCTCGGCAAACACGAGCCCTAACTAACCGTGCATCTCCCGGTCTTGTTCTCGCTCCAACCCGCACTTACCGTCTTCCTGTCCCTTTCCATCTGCCATCGCTCGCCGCCACGGCTATTGTGCTCGCATCTTTCGTCTCGTTCGCTCTCTTTCGGCCTCCGCGCCCTATGTCCCCTATTTGTCTTTCCACACCGCGAAAGAACAACTCCAACGGCGACAGCAAGTGCGCCCGTGGCTGCTTGTGACGTTTATGAATACAGGTATTGCGGCGGTTTTGTCGGGGCTGTTAACAGAGGCGGTTAATCGCGGATTGAACTCAAATATTCATTAACGCCGCAAAAAGCGGCGGGCTTTTTGTCATTGGCTGCTGGCCACCGACGAAGCGGTTTTATTATCCGAATCTGGATGAAGCAGTCGGTCCTCGTTACCCGGGAGTAAAGAGCAGAGATTCTCATTTTCCCGCGGGACAATTGTTTCCAACGAGATCTTCGTTATTACCGGAACAATCGGTCGTGCTTAACTGTTTTTTAGTTACTTCGTGGCTCGATCGAGATCGCGAGCGAGTCATCGCGAGCATCGGCTGCTACAATTGCTACTGT
This sequence comes from Augochlora pura, assembly GCF_028453695.1. Taxonomy (NCBI): domain Eukaryota; kingdom Metazoa; phylum Arthropoda; class Insecta; order Hymenoptera; family Halictidae; genus Augochlora; species Augochlora pura. The sequence goes on along the minus strand of NC_135781.1, from coordinate 9,021,838 downwards.
TTTTTCTTGTGTCGCACGAACACGCACAGATAACAGGTTTATTCGGTCACGTTTTGTTCCGAAGCGTATCATCTGTCGTGTATCTAACTGTGGCGAGGTGCGATGATTCGTGTCTATTTACCTCTAATCATAATCTGGCCCGATCAAAATGGCCGACCGTGGAACGCTCCGGTGTCTCGTTAATGCGTCTCGCATCGATCAATCGCGTCCACCGCTCGATAATGCGGGACACCGCGCGGCTGCAGGTATCTAAGGTAACACGAGAACTAGAAACGAGCACAAGAAACGGCACCAGCTTACGTACATTCCTGCGATCGGATATCTGGAGCCCGCCTTCTCTCAGGACGTCTTACTTATAATACCCAGCGTCTGAACGAGTCTTGGGCGAACGTGTTGCAGGAGTGACTTGCGACTTGGTAATTTCATCCCTGGCGTGGTGCCTCCCTTTCCTTTCCTTTTTATTTCACGAGCCACTATCCCCAGCGCCATCATCATCATCATCATCATCATCATCATCATCATCATCATCATCATCATCATCATCATTATCATCATCATCATAATCATTTCAACCCCTTGACATACCATTTTCTTTTTCCGATTCTAATCGTTTCTTAAAAGGAAACGAAAAATATTTATCGTGTGCCTGCATTTACTGGAACGTTTAAATGCTTGCGGCAAGTGGACAAAATTTTATTCCGATCTAAAAAAAAAACGGAATAATACTCGTATTTCATAGGTTTTTATCGGAAGCTTCCATCATGAACCAAAGTATGGCAATGTGTTAGCAAGTCTAATCATATTCAGGAAATCTCAGTATCTACTGGGAAACGCACTTTTTGAAATTGTGCTAGTTTTGGTGCCAAGGTAAGGGGATGTATACGTTTTGACCACCACAAGTCTTCGAGATCTCTAGCGAAGAGCGCGTGGTGTTTGCCTACAAACAATCCACTCGAACGTAACCTGCGTTCCTTGTATGCGCTTCCTCCTGCCGCCCTGACCAACCCTCTTCAATCCTCTGACGTTCTTCTCTCTCTCTCTCTCTCTCTCTACTTCTCTCTCCCTCTCTCTTTCTCTTTCCTTGCTAGCGACGAGGCTAGTTAGCTGGACGTAGAAACCTTGAGTCGTGTTTTCCCACGTGGAAGTCATGCCGGCTATACTATTCGAATAATCATTGCACGAACAGATTCTATAGCCTGAAGAACCCGAAACGGTTAAGACAAGGGAGCTGGGTACCCGGTTGACGGATACGATTGGACCGGATCCATTGTAGCTGCTTAGAGGGAGCAACACCTCGATCAACTCATCCATTATTAGAGGATTCTTTACAGATTATACGTGTCATACTTGGGTAAGTGTAGGCGTAACATCGTTCCAGACGAACTCTTTTAATGCGGATCAGTGTATCCTGTGCAATGAGAGAGAGAGATCCCACCCGATACCCGAGATCCATTTTGACAGGTTGCCCTTTTGTTTTACTCGATGGATGATGATGATGACCGAGACGGTTCCTCGGACCAGCACCCCTTGTTAGAATATAATATGAGGAGGCCTCGTCTAGATCTCGTGGGCGGCCGTAGGTGGTGTTAGTGTGGCGCCAAAGATAATCCTTGCGATAGTTTCCCCTCTTCTTTCCTTCACGTCAATCAGGATTGGATTCGGTTTAGAGCTCTCTATAGCTGAACCCGTGGTATCAGAGGTGCTCAAATAGAATCCAATAATCGTGTACCGAGGCATCGTCGCGTGAAAGCATCGTTTCCCAAAAGACAATTCGCCTATGCCCGATTATACAATAAGCGACCGAACAATTTTTCCGACAACGATGCAATTTTTATGGACGTATACGTTCGATAGGTTGTCCTTAATGCGTGTCCGAACGGTGTTCAGCCTCGGCAGGTACACTCGCACACCGAATACACTTCCGGGCGGATAACACGCGTACACGTTCACCAGTCAGCCTGGGGGAGGCCCGTTAGAGGGTAATTAATGGCTATTTAATTTCTAATCCGAACGCCTGGTTCCACCAACGGCGCTGCTTTTGCGGTAATCTGGAGTTCGTTGCCGACTTCCACGAAAACAGAAATACGACCAAAGACGGTCTAATCCGGCGCATCTTGGATTCATGAATCCCTCTGACTCTTTCACGCGTCGCGCCACCACCGCGCTGTTCCTCCACCTTCTCTGCCTCTTGCTGCCTCCTCGTTCAGCAGCGCGACGCCGAGATGTTCTTTCCCTACCCTCTCGCTCGGTCTATCCAATCGGCCGACGGCCCCACTCTTCCACTTTGTAGAGAGCTACTTCCATATTTACATGGGAGGTAGTCGCAAAAGCGAAGTTAGCGGGGCTAAGCTGATTTAAGCATTCGTTATTATAATTCTTGGAGAAGCAGCAGTGCTTTCCAGCTCGGGAGTCGCTCAACTTCTAGCGTGGAAAGAGAAGCTCGGAGGGAACTGGCGCGGAGCAGCGGCAGCGGCACCACCAGCCAACCGCTAAAAGGATGCCGCGCGTCTACCGCCGTCGCTCTTTGCCACTTCATCTCGCATGAATTCTAATTTATCCTATGAATTATCAGGCAACCGAACTTCAACGTTTCCCTGATTACATTCATCGCGGTTTGCCTGATTTCCGTTGTTTATGCTGGACCCCCGGCCGGATCTCGGGCACGCCGTCGATTAATTGTTAATGCCTCCCCCCCCTCCCCCGGCCCGTACGTAGTATCTTCGCGTGCATTTTAAATCGTTCTCGCGCTCGCCCCTAAAAAGGGACTTAATTATGAACATCCTGCGCTCCCCGAAGGATGAACTTTACTAGATTTACAGCGGCGGCGGCGGCGGCGCGTTCGACGGTTAGCCCGCGATGCAAGAGGCGCTGGTGATGATTTTTTGATGAATCTCGCCATTAGACGGTTTCGTGGTAATTAACAGGCGAGAGACACCTTTCATCTCGCCTCTTTTCATCGTCGAGGCTTCTGCGGGTTCCGCATCACGTATTCGACGGTAATTAAGTCCGGTGTTCGTAGCACGCGTGGTCCTAGCCTAAAGGTATCCGTGTCCCGACACGGTCGGGACCTGTAACTTCGGAGTCCATCGCGCACGATTAATTTCCCGGGGTCCTCTGGGCGAATTTTAGGCCCGCGCGATCACTCCGGGGCCCCGTTCGTCTGTCCGTATTCTTAATTAATAACCGAGGCAGCTGCCCTCACCGCTGACGTCATTACCAGCCTCTTTGCCTTTCCTCCTCTCGCGCTCGTATCCCTTTTCTACCGTGCTTTCTTTTTTCTCCTTTTCTTTCAATTCCCATCCCCGCTTATGAGATATCGCTAATATACATCACTAGCGCCACCAACAGTGTACCGTGGAAGGCCTTAATGAAGCCGTACACCGGCGTCCGCCATATTAAAGCCAACCACCGAGCCCGAGCCGCGCGCGCGGCAACGCAATGACCTGACGAGATGATCGCGCTCGAATCGGACGAATGCGGCGTACACCGTGACATCCACTAAACAAATGTCGCTCGTTGAAGCATTTCGAGCGCTGTATCGACTAGGTGCCTCCTGGTCGCCCTCCCCCTTTGCTCGAGAAAAAGTGGTAATCGGCTCTACCTGCTTGGCAACGCGTGGCTCTCGAAACCGACCGACTCCGTTCCTGGATGCACGGTAATGGCAGCGATAATGATAATGGTGATAGAGGCTTTACGGGTCGTCAGAAAAACTGACGGCAGAGTATGCGTGGAAATGGATGAAGTATAGGCGAGCTTCAACGGCGGCGGATGGTTAAGCGTATTGACTCAATCTACATACATACTTCGTTGGCCACAATGAATCGAAACGATCGGTTCTATTGTACTTAGCGTTCTACGCGTGTACCGCTCGAAATTCGTCTCCTTTTACTCGGTAATTCGATCTCGTGCAAACCAACTAACGCAAATTAAGGGCTCTCGAACTGTTGGAAATACTCTTGTGCAAAAGCGAGCCGTTTTTAAACGAATTAATGGATCAATGAACGCTATCGAAGCCGCGAAAGTTATGGTCGAGGAGCGATCAAGCGCCAGCAGGCGTCCGGAATGACGAGGCAAGGTATCTACGATCTTTCGTCGAGGATTCCGTCTGTGTCGCGGTTCCGACAGAGGTTAGGCAACCCGGGACTCGATAACGAATGGCCGGTCGTTACGGTGAATGTCTTACTTGGGGCCCCGAATGACCGACGGAGACCACTGGGATAATGATATTATTACGGCCATCTTGATTCTCCTGAGCCATACTATCATCATACGTCAGCCGTTGCGCGCGGACGCGTTGAATCCACGCCGTATTACCGGCATATATTTCCTTGCGTGTCCTGGCCGGACGGTTGCTTTTTGCCAGCCGGTTACAAAGTATGATGATCCCGCGGAAACGGGCTTGATGAAATCATCAGGACACGCCAGATCGTGGATCGAGTTAATATCGGGCCGGAGACGGCTGCCAGGACGAGGCGTCGCCGTTACTTTCGCCGCGGAATCGACTAATTTGCGCGGAACCGCCGGTTCCAAGTACACGCGGAGAAAAACCCATCGCCGCCACTTTGTCCACCTACGTTCTTTAGGTACCGTGTCAGCAGTCGAAAGAACTTCACGGCCAATTTCCGACGGATATCCACCAGACGAGCTTCTTTTGTAATGTTAATTTTGCCGAATAAACGCAGGATATCAAAGATCGTCTAAATTGAGACCGGTCGGTTTAAGACCGAAAGGGAAAAGCAACGCGTCACGGGGAGGGGAGCGAGGTGTCCAGGAGAGTTTATTATACGTTGTTGTCCAGAGGTTTCATTGCTTCGGTTGGCACCTGATATTGATAAAGACATCCCCGGGTCGTCGAAGGCTCGCGTCGCCTAATTATCGTTTTAACAAGCTCTCAGGGATGCACGCGCGTTCACGCAACCGGGTGATTTGTCGGACGAAAAAATGCACCTCCATTTTCCAGGAAGCAACGCCCCCTCGGAACTCGGGAATCCGTGAATTAGCGGACACGTGCCGTTCGCGGCACTCGGCCCTCGAGGTGTGCAATTATCCGCACGGAACGCGTCTTTTAAGGACTCGGCCAGCAAACGCGTGCTCCGTGTTCGTTCGCGAAATGTAGGTCAGCCTGTTTGTCAATCAATCCTTAATATAGACAGACTCTCTCCCCTCCACTGTTGTTCCGACTGCAGTCGGCTGCGGTGCACAGTGGCGAGGATGATCGTTTTACCATTCAACACCCCACGGCACCGCGTTAGTTCTCCGTTTGGATGGTTTGTACAAGGATATTGGTTAAACGATTGCTACTTTACTATGCAGCGGTTGCGCAATGAGAGATCCCGTTCGAGATGGTGCGGGATAATAATATAATAATATTATTGTCTGGCGGATCTACAAAGTAACGTTTGGTACAGATGATGAGGAAGTTCTAAATAAATTAAATGAAACGTTGAAAAAAATGTAGAAATAATGAATAAAGACAATGCAAAAGTAGTTCGTCGCGATAGCAGGAAAAAAGGATTAAAACACTCTGTAACAAAGAGGTAGACCCGTGATGAAGATTTTATAGATGATCTACTAAATATGAACATTTTGCATTTCTTCTAAGTGGAGATGAAATTCGATTCATCTCTTATCAAAATCTTGGAATGAAAGTAAATGAAGTACGAGAAACTAAAAGGGAAATTATTAACACTAAACTTACCGTGTCAATAAAAAATGTCGTCTTCCGCATTTTGTCGTTTAAAATTGTTGAAATCGTAAGAAATCTTCCGTGGAAAATAATTGAATTTTCTTAATTCAAACACATATAAAAAATAAATTAGCAAGACTTCTAAATGAATGCAGTCTTGTAATTTTTATAAAGCACTGACATCTTTAGTGTTTAAGGATGAAGAAGTGATCATCAATGCAGTTGCAAAAGAAGTCGTAGTGCAAGAAATTAAAGCATGCTACTGGAAAAAATAATTCCTTGCACTCACAAAATTTTCTTTGATTAATTAGCAATTCTTATGAAATGATATAGTGTTGAGAATAATTACTATTTTGAAATAGAATTTAGCACAAGAGTCATCATATCGTCATGGTTGATAAAGTGCGACTAAACTTGTAGTCAAAAAGTAACCAATAGTTTGCTATCCATTATTTCAGTATTATTGCATAATTTTTTAAATATTAGATACCTTTCGCGAAAAATAAAATACATAAAATAAATATTGTTTAATGATAATATTATCAAAATATAAGAACGTTTACGGCTGAATAACTGATCGGTAAAGTGATAATAACAAGCGACTCCTGAAAATCAGTGATGCAATGCACCAAAGTCGTAACCATCTCATCAGAAATGAAGCACGGCGTTGTCGCGATATCTGTCCATAATATCCCTCGGTCAGCGATACGTCAGACATCGATTCGATCCAGACACTTCGAGCGAGGTGACCAGCGTCTTTTAACGCCAGGACGAGAGCAAAAGAAGCGACAAATTAACCAGGCTGCGGCTTGACCTCGTTGCCCGTCGCGGACTCGGAATACAGGGCCGAGAGATACAAGGACGGGACGAGAAACGGTAGAAAACCTCGAGGATGAGAAGAGGCGGAGGAGGTCCGCCGGTCCCAGCATCCACTCTGATGAACAGTAGTTCCCAATTGTTCCGCTCAGCTGCGATTCATGGAACGTTTCGGGGAAGATGACGAGTTCCTAGAGCTATTGAGAACCACTGATGACCACTGATCCGGATAATAGGAGTCCTGAGTCTTTGGAGCGGGTGTATAATGTTCGATCGGAAAAATAGAACACGTTCGGAATTATTGAATTTATATTATTTTTTAACCGACACTTTGACAACCTCTGATTTTTGTCATATTACTAGTATGCAAATTAGAAGAATGGACAAAAGGAAGGAAAAAAGTTGGAAGAATGGAAGAACATCGAATTTATTGAAATTTTTGTTTAACTTCTGTACCTTACGATTGCCACAAAACTTAAACTAACTTAACTTTTTAAGATTCCACATAGAACCCGTGTCAATTTGTAATTAATTATTTTACTGATCTGTTCAAATCAGCAACTCATCATCATTATATCCAAATAGTTACATTGTTTTTTATGAACTTCAGGATATGCCTTATAATCACTTACGGAAATATGACATAGCGAATTCTTAAATAAATTAAGGGCTTATAGGAATAAACATATTTAACTACGCATATTTACACGAAATCTTATCAATCGCAATCAGAAAAGAGTGCAAGGAATGATCGTAATTGAATTTTGCCAATCAAAATCGTCGATTTTCGGTTTCCTCGTCCATGTGATGAACTTTCCGCGTATTTTTTCTCGATGCATCGTATAAATCGTCGACGTTCCCGTCGTCCTCGAGCAACGATGCCGCACAATGAAACATGAAACGCCGACTTGGGCCCCTCGCCCCACCGGGGAGGAACTTACCGATTAACTCATTTATCAGAGGCATTGTTGCCCTCAATGAGAGGATACCGGTCGCGTTTATTATGGATATCGCGTTATTATACTAACCTACTCGCTTTTGTGCGGCGATATAAGTTTTCCGGTCGATCGTTTGCCGACCCGCTATTAGGGTGCCATCACTGGACGTCACCGGAATCATTCTTGTCTTTTCACTATACTGAGGGACCTAAACTGATTGGTTCAGTAGATTTTCTGCCATTTTGCGAGACTGTTGATTGTTCTGATTTAGGAAGAAAGCAAACCTTAGTATCTCTGTTTTCAAATAACTAATGTGTGATCAACTCGTTGAACCTTATTTGAAATACGCTTATTATCAGAGATCAGTAAATACGAGTCAGATCAGTGTCGTGATTAAAAACCGCGAGGCTTATCGTTGGCAAGGTAGCAATTCTATCAGGAGGTTGATGAAAATTACATTTTATTGAGAATGATTGCATAATGGAAGTATTGTTTAATTAAATTCACGGGGTTGAAGTGGAGATTGTTGTTTAATAAGGCTGACGGAATCTAATGAAATCAAGCCTTGCTTGTAATGAAGTTTTTACAATATCACAATGCGGCTTGTATTAACTTTGATTCTCGTAAATTCTTAGGTAGGTTCACCCTTCGGATGATGATATTACGGGAACGGGTCTTCCGTTTACTGTTGCAGATTACAGGCGATTGTGAGATTAATCTGCAGTTTGTATCGTAAAACTGCCGGCATCATTAAGAAGATTTTAATCACCGACTATTAATGTCGCATTAGGAAATCAAGATTGATCATCGGCAGGCCGATTCAAGCTTTTAAGGAGCACTCTTTTTCGTGGTTCAAGTTTATACACGGCAAGCCGGGATTGCTTCATTAGAAAATGTGAGTCTTCCTTCGTAAAGAAGTACGTTTATCATAAGCAGACACGTAATAGTTCGAGAATTAATAGTCGGTGACAGAATAGATCCTATTAATCAAGATTAATAAAGAACACGTGATGGGGTAACGGATTTGTAATCTAGAAATACTCGAACACTTTCACGGAGGATTAGAATTCGTTTATGCAATGTTAATTATTTAACATTATCGTGACCGTTCCGAGCAAGCATTCGTTAATCGAAGTTTAATGTGAAATTTCGTATGAACAATTTTCAAAACTCACAATTTACAATCTCAACTTTACCTGTTAACACGTTCGTCGCCCACAATTAGACACTAAAATCCCCACATAATTAAAGCAATTTAATTAATTGAAATAAAACTAAAAAGTTCACATTTATCATAGGGGATGACATTAGAACTCTTTCGCATTCGAAAAATCATAGTCGAATTCATTTTGCTCGAATATATTGCGATAAAAATAAATTTTCAAAATTGGTCAGAAATTAATGTCACCCAGATATGGGAGACGCGGCGACGAACGTGTTAATATACGGTAGGAACTTTCTCTTCGTTCTTAGTGTTACGTGTTAACGTCGTTAATTATTCAGATCTTAAAAGACAAAATGATACAAAATATATGTATTAAAAGTATAATTATCATTTTCTAATTTAAAAATAATCTAATCTAAAATGTAATCGAGTTATTGCGATCTCACAAAAAAAAAATTGTAATTTAAAACAAGAGGATTGTTTACTTTTTTTTAAACGGCAGTGTTTATTGCTTCATCAAGCTCGGTTCGTTCTTATGCCGACGCACCCGAGCGTCCCATTTCAAAACAAGACGAAATAGGGTGTGTAATGGAGTATCAGGCCATTGATCATTCGCATTTAACAGGCTCGCCGGCTTCGAATTATAAAATCGAGAGGAATGAAGTTTCAAAGCGGATTCGAGCATCTTCTTCCATTGAATCCTGCTGTGTCGATCCCGCAAGATCAGATGTACATACACGCCTGCCGGATAAGTATCAAGTATACAGGTCGAGGCAGATATAGTCTGCCAGTATCGACCGGGTAGCCAAGTTCAACAGCCAATCCTCGGCTGCGCGTTAAAACCACGCCCTTTATTTCGCGGTTGCATTAACCGCATCTCGCTGGCTGTATTTAAGTCGTGCTAGGATACTTAAACCATTTTCGCCGCCATGGGGGGAAAAATGAGGAGAAGCATTTCTCCTCGATCCACCAATCACGTACAACGAATTAGGGACTGTTTGTTCTCACGCGTTTATTTTTCTTTAAAACGTCTATTTGGGGAATGCACGAATTTCATTAACTAATGCGAATATATACGTAACAAATTCAAAATTAAACTATTCGACGTTGCTTTTTCTGTATAAATTTGATTGCGCAGAAGACTTACAAAGGAGAACGATAAAAATTGGTTGCCTTTGTACCTTGCATTGATCAATTTCAGTAATGTTACAATCGTTTTCAAAGTTAACATATTTTTTAAATATTGTTAAAATGAGTGCGATCCGTCATGTTAGTTGATATTGAATAACAACTTATATGTGTGTAGTACTTTTGTCGTAATAAACTGTCAGTCGTTATTTATTAAATTTGTTGATAACTATGTTAATTACATACAGGAAGACAGTGATTTTGGAATTCAAAAAGTTTCAAAATATAGATCCAATATCAGAAATATTTTGAATCTTCTGCGTATAATATTAGACAAATAAAAATTAATATTGTGGATTGACCGGTTATAATTTTCGATTATACATAACATCATTTTATGGCGATCTTACTTACTGAACTCACTTACTCAAATAACTACTCTGACGATGGATCATCACCCGATTAAAAAAATATTGAAATAGTTTGTTCAGATTTGGTATAATGCACAACAGCATTAAAAAATATAACTTCCTTTTCAATTCCAGAATCTATCAATTTCCGCCTTCTTTCGCTTATTTGACGAAAATCGATTACTATTAAAGGCAATTGTTTCCACGCGACGTTTCTTTCCTAGAAACTCATGATTACAGAGAATACGCAGATTCCTTTCGAATGAAAATTTACACCGCATGAGGGAAAATCGCGATCACGATTGGAATCGGCGTGGTGTTTGTTCAGGATCGCGGGAAATTAATGGCGGCGTGTACTCACGATCCGCGCAATTGTTCATGGGAATTCGTTGCTAATGAACCCGCGAGCACTAATATGCCAGCATCAGAGAGATTCACTGATTAATTGAATTCATTCGATCGTAACGAGAAGGAATAATTACCTCGAACGCGCCCGTATACTAGTATTACAGAAGACAGTGTCGTTAAATAAAAAAGTGCCTTTTGTCTACCAGTTATTTTTATCGAACCCGTCATTCCTGTGAAATATGAGATAAATTGCGGATGGTCGGTTTTACTCCTTCCGCCTCTTTGATTATCTCAATTATCTAGATCCGCATTGTTCTGATATTGAAACTGTAAAAATGGCAGCCGTAACAATAATATCACTCTTAAAACGTGGTTACGATTTTTTACAATTAATTTCTGTTCGATACTTTTGTTACGGAGAAATTTATAATAAATTACGTTTTAAAACTAAAGGTATTGTTTAATATTCGAGCTTGATTTACATTTAGATTTATATTTACTATTTTCGATTATTCAAACGAATTAACACATGTGATACATTTACTACTTTAAACGTTTTTAGTTTATTTTTTAACATGACGAGCTGCAACCTAATAACAAGGATATTTTCCTTGTGCACCTAATCAATACGAACTTCGCTTTTTATTTATCGCATTCATAGCTGCAGGAATAAGTAAGTCTATCATACAAGTTTCAAATAGAATGATATCATGCCCTGTTATTTTATCGACCTTTGCGTTAAACGAAACGCTAAATCCTCTTAGCGGAATTTCGCAGAACATGGTATGGCCGATTTAACTACTTAAATCGTATTTTTATTAATTTAAATAATTGTAAGGATTTCTAAAATTTTTTTACATTATTTGCAAATCAAATTGGTGTCCTCTCATACTTCATTTAAAAAATCTACTTCTGCAAAAGGTTCGCATTCATTAATCAATAAATAATCATACTAATAATTATATATGTTTGTAAAATTAAAAACTGCTTAATAATTAAAACTGCGTTTCCACAGCCATTTAAAACCTAGCAGGAATTTGTATTTCAGCATTGTGCAAAGAATAATTGAACTATTTAATTTCAATTCCAAGTTCATAATTTTGCATTTAAAATGCTCTATATGCTCGAATTTATCAAATATTTTTAATTCCGTGGTTTTAATGGATCCTTTTATTCGAGTGTTGGCTATAAATTACCACTAGTCAGACCACTTTGCATTGTTATAAAACAATAATTTAAGGATCGGTAGTTTTAGCGTTGAATCAATTCGCCGAACAGTGCTCGATTTGTTTCGCCGTTGAAGAATGCGTATTTAGGTGGAGCTTTTCGTTTAGCTAGTCGCGGTAAATTTCGCCGCAATTCAGGCCCATTAAAAGTCTCGTATTTATGTAAATAAGGAATTTGGTCATTGGGAAGGGACGCCGGGCGTGTAAGAGGAGAGAGAGACCCGGTCTCGGGGAGCGTCGTAAAGGATATCAGGCAGTGGTGGATGGAACGGTGCGTGGAAGGAACCGAGGCTGAAACGAAGGAATAGAAAGCTCCCGTTAATGAGCTTCCTCACCCTCAAAGCTTTGAAAGCTGGTTACACTCGTCTCGCCCGGGCACACCGAGCGAGAGAGTTGTTTAATTCAAAGCTTCCAGGAAATTATACGTCTGTTACCGTTCTATCTCGGGGGCCAGAGGCTCAAACTCCTCGTTGTAATAGCGGCAATAGCGTATTTTAATCTTTCCCCCGTGGAAGTGCATTTATCATTTTCCTGTCGTGCAAAAGCCCTCCTCACCTTAGAGGCTGCAATTTGCCGGGCGAGATCATTCGTTCAGAACGGTTTAACGGCGACGCGTCGGATACTTGGAAATTTCATCCGGTGGAAAGTAACCCTTTCATCGTCGTTCTGGCTGCATGCAATACTGGCTGTTTCACAACTAATGGCGTTAGCTTTTACGCTGAACTTGCATCTATTATGACACGTGACCGATAATTATGCTCGTTTTTCCGCAATATACGTTTACCTCGATTTGTCGCCTTGGTTCGGTTTATATTGCATCATTAATAAATATCTAATACATTATTTTACTATTTGTGAACAATGCAAAATTAATTTCATCCTCATCCACTTTGATATTGAGAACCAAATTCTGTTTTGTACAAGGGAGGATGTATAAGGGTTAAAAGTTTATCCTTATTTTTTTTAAGCTTCTAGTTTATCGATCTACATTACATTCGTTAATAATGTTACAATTGTATGATACGTAAAAAAAATTATACTATTTCTCAACTGTTTTAAATAATAAACCGGTTCAACAAGAATTGCCACGAAATATAAACGGCTGCGAACCTAGACAGAAACCTAATGTCCAGATTCCCGATCCGTACATAGGTAGAAAGAAGTTAATTTTTTAACAATAATTAGCTCATTCTCAATATTAATGTGATGTTAATAATTAAATATTAATTATAATTATACGATACGAATATCGAATTTCTTTATGGTTAACTTCGTAATGAGTTTCGTTTTTATTTATGACTTTATCCAAGAGGAAATCGCAGGTAAAGGATTAATTTACAATATCATCTAGTTGAACAAGCTATAGTTATTCTATTTGGTTAAGTTTTTAAATAAAATTCGGGCGAAGAACAAAGGTTAAAGACAGCACGAGTGACAAAGAACTTGTAAATTAGTTTCCTGAGAAGCACGAATACTGTTCCAAGGGCGCTGTGTGCATCTTTCAGAAGATGAAGTACTATCGGCTAAGGAATTTGCCCCCGACGCGACGTCGAGACTATCGGTCGAAGTCGCAGGGGGTGGGAAAAATTACAGCGAACCGTGACGTATCGTTGAAAAATTTCGTCAATGTTTTCCGATAGTTCCGTAAGCACTCCTGCAGCGACGCGTATCATGGCACAGTGTCCGGGTCTCCATCGGTACGTCCGCCCACCACACCCCCGCTAAAAACGGTGGCATTAGAAGAGCCATCTGGACGAGGCACTTCGATGCTAAAGTATTCCAGCGAGCCGGAGCTTCAACTTGGCCGCAATGCCGTCACGGCAATTTCTCTAGGGGATGGTTACTTACTGTGTTGGCTTAAACAACATACTTAACCGGGCTACTTAGTACTCACGGGCGCAGACGTACCCCTTGCAATAATAACATTTCACCCCCTTTAATCCGTAGCCTGCTGTTAGTCCTCGGCTAAGTATCTGTCCTCTTCTTACCCTCCATTGTCGTTCTGTCGCCTCCCGGCTGAAATCAAAACACGGAAAAGCCGATACAGTTTTGCGTAATACCCTCGTCAGAAACTTCCTCAAAATGTTTTTCCGTCCTGTTGCCGGAGGGGTGCATCGTAACGGGAACGAGAACCGAGAACGCCACGAAGGAATGCTTTCCGCGTAAATTGCGACGAGTTTCCTGGTCTAATTAGTATGTCGATCACATTTTTGGACATTACCTTCGTATCTGAAATAGAGTAATACATTTTTCAAACTCGTTGGCTGTCAAACAGTATAATTCTATTAAGGAATTTGTAATTGAAAATGAAAAATTAATTATCGTACCCTTTAAAAATTTAATTAAATATATCGCAATACAAATAAATTTTCAAACCTTGTTCATCAGTTATTAGCATTTCATAGAGTATTATAGTGTTGGAATAGAGTATGTGCATTACGTAAATAGTTGTTTGTTGGATCCCGGGCTACGCAAAATTAAAGTTTGGAAGACATCGTGTTGCTACCATATGCACGCTTGCATGTTATGGCAGTGTGCAGTAGGCGGGGTTTACGGATTCCCATATAAGTTCCACAGAGTTAGGAGATACCCCATCGAACATAATACATCGTAAACCCCATAGTGCTAAGCGGCTTAGTACCTCGCAAGGGCAGTGACGCCTGACATATCCATATAGTATGTATTGAGTCCGAATACGTGACAGCTTCGACGAACATTTCGGAAACACTTTTCTGTTGCCCAGAGAAACGTTTCAGTTTTAAAATAATAAAGTACTTTTACAAATTCGATTCAATACAAATGCGCTAACAATATTTTGCAAAATTTTTATATCACAATTTCAAATTAAAAGCAAAACTGCTTGGATAATTCACATTGTGACTTCATATTTTTTAAGGAAATCCAAATGATCACAATAATAATTATTTATTAAATTAGATATTTCTTAATGTACAAATAATTCCTCAGCTGCACTTTTTAATTATCTACAAAATGTTTATAATTCCTTCTTATTTGAGGTGTAAAAGTTGGTTAAGTCGAGGCGTGTATTTTAGTATTGTTAACAGATATCAATTTCGTTCGTTAAAGATTTATGCGATTTATACGATTCGCACAAATACTGATCAAGATTCATTGTTTTCGTATAGGGTTTGTTAATGCTTGTACAAACAATCATGAGTGAAAAGGCGAGAAGGTTTCCAGCTAGTTGTTGCAGTTAGCTAAATATTTTGTTTTTCCCATGAAGCTAGCGCGGTCCCATAGAACGGACCAAGGGGGCGACGCGTGACACACCCCCATTGAAATCCTATGCACGGGATATACTTAAATTAAACGGACGCCGGTGTCACATTATGGTACAGAATGGCGAGTTATATCTAACCTCTCATTAACCCCGTGTGAACTCCTCTGTAGAGAACCCTCGATGAAATGCGACAAACCGATTTTCGAATCCGAAATTCACACAGGGGTAGTTTATTATGGGTTCCGATGAGTCGTGCGAGACATTTTGAACGATCGGTTAATGTTCATGAAAGAAACATTAACGAGTCTTTCAGTTCAAAAACGGCCCCATAGAATCGAGCCTCTATTATTAACGCGCACTGTATTTTTCGAAAATTCTTCACGTGCGCGCTAAATATAAACGGGGTAACTCGCTTGAAATTACAAGCAAAGTAAACAGTAATTTGAATCGACGTAATATGCTTCCTCGCGATTGTCAACGTCCGGTCATTATTTTACGATTTTACTCGCTGCGGTGAGAAACAATAAGAAAAATAGGGAACACAATGATGGAATCTTCTGCGACACTATAATCATAAAATGATCAGGAAATATTTAACTTTGCGACAGCAATAGCTATTTTTTTACTCGTTTCTAAGTAACAGATACTGATATTTCCGAAAAGATCCCGCGATAACGACTTTCGCGCGAGATATACAATGGCCGAGTAATCAAGAAATCAGGGAACATATGATTCATCGAACAGCCGATTGTTCTGCGTCACCGTTGCGGCATTATACGCGCCGCTATCCACGCGTGACAATACCGATATTCCCTCTCGTAGCCAGGTCCATGGCTTTTGCGTTCCCTTTCGACGGAGTCTTCGACGCGCCCTTAAGCAGCTAAGAGCCCATGATCCCTCGTTGCCGGAAGAGCCGATCGAAAATGTAGACTGTCCACGAGCGACGCGAACCGGGGAAAAGGGAGGGGGGGAGGGCGCGTAAATCCCGCAAAACTTCTTACCGCAACAATGGCCGGTACCGATTTTAAAAAGATCCAACGAAGATTTACCATCACTTTCACACCTCTCCATGGCACCCCAGCGCCTTGCCTAAGACCTACAACAAATACCTGGTGGGCATCGTAATCTCGCTAAGGCCTCCCATTGCGGGGTCCCTGCGGGCCCCATTATGATTTTTCGCAGCATTGTCACGGTGTCGAATCTGTCTACAAATAACCACTAGAGAAATGGTTACTCTGTCGATACTCTTCAACAATCCGTCTCCCTCTCGCCTTGCCACCTAGCCGGGCCCGGCTCTCTTTTCATCCACTGTCGACGCCGTCTAACCCCGGGTGTCACACCCCACCATCCCTCCCTCGTTCCCCGTTCCGCTCCGTGCCATTCAAAGTGGACTACATTATTTTGTTGTAAGGCCCCGACCACACCGTATTATCCTAACATCTAAATCCGGACAGCTGGATGTCTATCAGAGACTCTCAACTAGAGCAGGCATCCCCTATTAGCTCGCCTTTCGAAGCTCGATCCTCGCCCGAGTGCCGGCCTGATAAAACCGACGTCTGATCGCGATTCGATCGCTCCGATAACGGGAAAGAGGATTTTTGCACGGGCACACGCATTCGCCCCGAGCCGAACTAGACAGATCCCCCTGCTTGAAACAACGCCGTGGCGTCTCGATGCTGCGATACTGCAACCCGGTTGTCTTCCACCTGCGCGGCGAATGCATAAATCGTTCTTTCGTTAATATCTGGGTCACTGCGTCTTTCTCAACTCGTCGGTGACTTGTCGTTGTCATTTCATGCTTAAGCGCGATCTTAATGCGCTGCTAAATAGATTTTTTAAACTGCCGCTTGTACGCAGGCTTTATCATAACTCTATATACTATATACGAACAGGCAGATTTTCATATTAATTATTATTCTTATTAGGAGCTCCGAACAGGAAGCACGAACACTTCGCAGAATGTTTATACGAGCCGAGACTGTTACTTACTTTTTCGTAGTCTTTCAGTAATTATCTAGGCTGATTTCTTATATCTGACATCCTATTAGCGCTTGATATACCGTCGTCGTAAATAATAAATTTGATACATTCGTCAAACTGTCGCAAAAATTTCAAACTGATTGCGATTGAATTTTATCCTGGAGCACGCAGATAATTTTGATAACGACGCGCGGCAACGCGATCGGGAAGCTATTAGATATACGCGTATCGTCCGAGGCGTGAATAGAAACGAGAAAACCCGATTAAAATATGAAAATGATATGCACGCCGGGCCGGCCGGGATTGAGAACCACTTTCTAATGAATGTGCCAGAGGTGTCAGAGCAGCAACTGTCAAAACACGACCAGCGAGACGAGCGTGGCAACCAGTGTGCGACAAGGAGGAACGAGCGGGACGAACGAGAGCGGACGGGGAACGGCCCTTTTCACGCCATATTGGATTGTACCTTGGAAAACGGTACACGGAACAACCGATGCCTATCGATAATCGCGACATTCATCCTTCCATTCCGACCCGTAACCCCGTACGAAATTCTTCCGCGGCTACGCGGCGACACGGACGTTCCGAGCGGTGCGTTACATTGTTCGCGGCGCGCGTTTGTTGCACAACGTTTCCCGCCCCGCGCCTTCCGCTCGTTGAATCGCAGACGATGCTTATCAAGAAGGTCGGAGCGCTCGTTCAATCTCCTCTTTCTTTCTTCTTCTTTTTTTTTCTTTTTACCGGAACGCGGAGAAACCAGGAATTAGCGGCTCGTCGACGACGTTTTACGCTTTGCTGTTCCAACGAGAGGATTAATGTAGATCGGCTGGTCGGAAGCTTCAATTGTGATAGAGCCGGGTGTAGTTTCGAACAGGGTGTCGCTAGAACATGGGGTGCAGGGACCTTTCGACAATCAATCGTTTCAGTAATTTCCGCCGCGTCGTGTTTTTCCTAGCACACTGTTTTCTATTACCATTTTCGATAGCTGAACCAGAAATTCGACGGACCGTTGAAAGACTGGAAATCCGCTAAATACGGATTCGCGAACAATCGAGTATAGCTTTTAATATTCACTTTCAATCGACTTTTGGGTTTCTAACTTACGAAAGCGTAATCCAAGATTCTAAGCAATGATTGCGTACAACCTCGAGTACA
Organism: Augochlora pura; assembly: GCF_028453695.1. Classification (NCBI taxonomy): domain Eukaryota; kingdom Metazoa; phylum Arthropoda; class Insecta; order Hymenoptera; family Halictidae; genus Augochlora; species Augochlora pura. The sequence goes on along the minus strand of NC_135781.1, from coordinate 9,003,745 downwards.
TTCCAAACACCTTTTTATATCGCTTTTAGTGTATTTATAGCTGTGCAATCGCGCGAATCGTAGCGATATGTCAATTTTGAACCAACGAGGTGTCATTTACTTATCGTTTTGAATAATCCGTAAATAATAATAATAATAACTATTATGCGCCAGAAAGGTAATAAAATAAATGCTACGCATTGGATAAGATCCCAACGCCTCCACGTCCGCTATACAATTTTAGTCCCATCGACAACTGCTACCCGTTGAACAAATTGCGAAACAGTGTCCGCGGAATATCTCCATTCCCTGTGGCGAAACGACTCCATCTTCCAGCAGCGAGGAATCCACCCAGCTGTCGAGAACTTTCGCTGGAAGTAGCGAACGGAGTCGAAACGAGGGAAAGGGTGCAAGGGAAACAGGGTTTCAAGGGAGGGAGGGAGATGAAAGATCACGGTGGAAAGGTTCACGCATCGCCGCGACAGAGGAAGAGGGTGAGAAGGAAGAGCGACGAGGAGAAAGAAAACAAGGGTGGGAGGAAGAGGGGGCGACGACACCGGGCGAGAGAAAGAGAGACAGAATAAAGAATAGAGAGGGAAAGAGGAAGTGGTCGCATGTGGAAGCGTCGGGCAAGGGTGGAGTCGCCGGCGAGGATGGTTAGGCGTGCGCTCTGGGCATATCGGCTTTTTGGAGAGTCTTGGTCGATGTTCCTGGTTCCTGGTTAACCCGCGGGATCGGTTACAAGGCAACTCAGCGAGCCGATTGGTCCATTTTGTCAGCGACACCCGCCCACGCCACGTTATCGCGCGCAACTACTCTCTCCTCTCATCCTCCTGCTCTCCCTCGTACTTCTTTCTCTTTCTCTCTCTCTCTCTCGCGCGCTCGTGCTCTCCTCTCCCTCTCTCTCTCTCTCTCTCTCTCTCTCTCTCTCTTTCTCTCTTTCTGTCGCATTTCGCTCTATCACGTATCTCCGGCTCTCTTTCTCTCCGGCTGGCAGAGACTCGTGTCGATAACCTTCCCCTTCGGCTGATCTCTTTCTCCGTCGGCTTCTCCCTCCACATCTCTGTCCTCTCCCCGTTTTCGTCCTCCTCCCTCTGTCCTCTCCGCCTCTACCCAGTGTTCCAGACGCGGCGCGGCGCGGCGCGCGGTTTGACCTTCGACGAAGAAAGATCCGTGTTTCGAATGCGACTTCTTCGAGTTCGTTAACAGGGAGCCCCGTGACTAGGCGATATCCGACGGCCCGGCACCGTGGGGAACAGCTTCGCAGCGTTTAAATTGTGGGAAGAACCGTCGGGGGAGAAGTGCAGGAGGCGCGGATGGATTGGCTCGCTTCTTTCGCGGTCGAAGTTATTTTAATTGTTTCCTCGCGGCTGTCGGAAATAGACTCATCAAACGCTAGGCGCCCGTTCGATCGACAGTGAAATCTCTTTTTTTCTCAGAAGAACGGCTCAGGACTAGGCTGGCCCACGGCCATTTTTATTTCAATCGTTTCAGATACGTTCGAATGAGATTTTGTTTAAAAATAATCATCGTATTCCTAGCAATAATTTTCGCTAAATGCAAAACGTTTTTCTGTTGGACTTGAACGCAAGCCGGTGCTTTTTTTTACTGTGAAAATTAATTTTTACGTTATTCTATTGCATCTTTCCAATTTTATTACGATCCGCGGAATATAAAGATATTGTAAAAATTGTTGTCAGATAATTTTCAATCTAAATTTGATTAAGACAAGTATTCTATTGTACGCAATTTTTGAAATTGACGGCGTGGCAGTCAAAGCGTTGAAGCATTCATTGCCCTACTATAAGCTACAATACCCCACTAGTAAAATGAATACGTACGAATTCTTGCAAAATGGTCACTAAAAATTTCCCTCAAAGATAAAAATGTTTTTCTTTAACGAGAATACAACAAATATTTGCGCGAGAATATTTTCGCAGAAGGGTTCGCCGACAAAAGTTTTTGTAACGCGGCCGAAAGATCACCGGTCTCTGTAACAGCAGAAACGGCATCGAAAAGTTTGCAAACATCGGTGTGCATTTAAATCAATTACTTTAATTAATTCCTGTCGTTGCCGGTTTACCGATACGCTCATAGAACGGTGGCAAGTCGGCTGTCGAGCCTCAACGACAGCCGGCGGCGTGTTAATAGAGAGAATTCACGGCTAGCGGTTTTATAACACGGCGTGGTTCAAACGGACCGGATAATTGCCGCTAGCCGGCCACATGATTTTAACGCGTTCGGTGATAGTTTCGGTGGTGGATTAACGGGGGCGGTCGCATAAATTTCTGCTCGGGATTGTTGGACGTCCGGGTTTGTAATGGAATGGGATTGAATGGGCGTGCGGTCGAATGGAAGGGGTACTCGAAATCCGAGTGAGTGACAACCACGGTTTTGTTGTAATGTCATAATAATCTGTTAATATATTTCCGTGTGAATGTTATGTACAGGCGCAAATAATAATATTAATAATAATTAATAATAATAATAATGATAATAATAATAATCGTAATAATAATAATAATTGTTTATTTTTCTCCTTCGTATATTTATATATGTATAATTCCGTCGGTAATAGTCTTTTACGTAAGGTACCTATTGTGTACATAGATCGGTAGTATGTTCAATATTTATAAGGGCTGATTATACAAGAAATTCGCTAATCTGTCTCCTGTTTGTTCGCTGCGCGTATGTGTGTACTGTACGTATGCGTATCTACAAAGAGAAAGGAAACGCGAATGGCAGGACGTCTGGCATTCTGCACATCTCAGAATTCTCTACCACATCGAGCTCTAGAGGATCGATGATCGAACGATCGATCGGTTCTCGCGCCGATGTACGTTCCCGAGTCGTATCGCGGCTCATTATTCCGATAGTAAAACCGATCAACGGAGACCGAGTTGTTTTCGGAAATGTACACGTCGCTAATTTCTACTTAGGCTAAAAAGGGGCGAGGATGACAATGTTCGTATTCGTGTGTGTATGTGTGTTCGTGTGTCCTTGTTTCTCGTGTGTTTCGTACGATTCAATCGGCTCGTGTCTTTTGCGATTCACTGTTTCCTTTTTGTTCGTCGGCAAGCATTTTAATAATTGTGCGATTTGTTGTTGGAACGTCATCGGCAATGAGAACGCCCCACCGAGTACAAAGAGGGTTTGTTACAATTTTGTGTGGATCACTTCGGCGCGCCAGTACGATTATTCCATGATGATCTAGAGAGGGGTAGACTTACTCTGTCCATCGATCGCGCACTACGTCCGAAGCTTTAGCCTCAGCCCACATCCGTCAATCGAAGATTCAAATTAGCCCCGTAATCGTGACAACTCGAGCGGCACACGTGGTTCCGAAATAACGCGTTTGTTTCTCTTCGATTTTTGGTTTCGCGTAAGCGTCGCTATATACAAACTATAAAGTAACACCACTACACTGTGTCAGTTCAGCAATGTCGAGACAGATCGCTCGTGACAAGGTCCTAGAGTCACCACCGGCTATTTACACGCGCACTCTGGTTGATTTCTGAATTCTTATCTCGGGTAAATTGCACACGTCCGGCTGTACCAACAACGCATCATCAATCCAAAGAATTCTGGCCACGTATCCTCGATAAACTAACGACAACGTAGCACCGACACACGAACCCGCGGCGTCCTCGAAACGAAACGCGTTTCCAACTTTCCGACCGCGGATTTGTCGTGTCAGATGTTGATTGATTTCTCGCGACCCTCGCCTCGATTCCTCGACTCTTCGGGCGCTCCTCGAACAGCACGTCCTTTGATCTCGAGTAATCATCGCACGTTCCGTAGGAGAGGGACCTCCGAGCTCGCTCGAGTCCGAGCTGGCTTCGCGAAAACGAGACTCTTTCTTTCGCGCTGCGTTCACTCCGATCGATCTCACAATACTTCGAACCGCTTCCCGACGAAACGATGTTCACCGTTGCTCGCGGTCGCCTCCGGCACCGTGGACCGATCCTGTTCTTGTTCCTCCAACACGACCTCGTCGGGATCATCCTCCTTGTCGTATCACGCTGGCGAGAACGGTCTGTGGATTTGCGGCGGTTTCGGGTTCACCGGCGGTGTCACAACCCTTATCAATCCCTGGCTTTGGGACTGACCCTGAGGAGTCTGCTGGCTCAACGGCGGACTGCCCCGCGAAGAAGGCGTGTGGGGGCTCGGCACTGCAACCCTTAGCGGACCCGTCACCGACAGATTCGTCGCCATTAACGGCGGGCTGTGTGCTTCCGATAGGCTGTCCGACAAACGGGAGATCCCGCCGTCAGAAAGTCGCGAGCCATCCGATAACCTGGACATCCCTTCCGGTAGCTGGTGCGGGACGTGCGGGTGATGCAACAGACCCTCGTGCGGGTGCAGCCGCGGCGGTGGCAGTCCTAGGGGATCCGGCAGTCTGCAATTGGAAAATCTGCTGTTAGAACATTACCACGAAATCTGTAAAAATGGCGTCCCGAACAACGACAGGAACTCTGATTCAATAGTACATTCAATTAACCCCTTTCCTTTCTGTTCCCCAAACTATCGTCAAGGTATTTTTTACAAGTTATCCGTAATTAAATCAGTTGATTTATTCAGAAAAAAATCTACTACCTTATTAATTGAGTTATTTAAAGCATGCTCTACTTCTGGTAGCATACTGTGGCTTCTATAGCTGTGAAGCTGGAACGTGTTAAAATAAAAAAATTGCATTCATTGTATTATTCGTTTTCCGCAATAAAGATAAAATAGAAACATTCATAATACTACGATAAGCAACGACCGATCTTTCGGATCCCACTTCTGAATAATTGTAAGACAAAACGATAATAACCCGATTAGGTCAACCGATAGACGAGTACACAATATTCAGTTTCTGCGTGGGTCTCTAGAGAAGTGACGAAACGTACGCTAGAAAATTACTCACAAAATTATTCATTCAAAATCACTGCGTTCGTACATTCACATCTCATTACCGAGCTTGACTACGTCTTTATTCATAATAAAGTAAATCGTGTTGTATATGAATCGCTTTACATTGAAATTTTCGCACTAGATATGTGAATTATACCTGAACACTAAACTTCTACCATTGCAACTATAAATATATAACGATTCTTTCACAAGAAATATTTGGAATGTTCTTAATCCGAGAATAATATCCTACCATTCGGTAGAGTGGATATCAACAATTCTTAATTCTCAAAATGGACGTAGAGAAGGTAAGAAAACGGTGAAAACATGAGGAGAAATTACGAGATAACTCATTCGGTTAAAGTCTGCCACGGGGGCTCCGCCGATAGCGAATCGACCATTCTTGATGCTCGATTAAGGGTGGTTTTTTCGAGCGACTTACCTCGATCCTAGATCACCTCTGGGTCCTACAGCCTGGAACGGGCTCGTTTCCGTCAGCCTGAAGATCCCGCCACCTGAGATGTTCGGATGATTGTGTTGCGGGCTGTGCGGTCCAAACCGGAAACCCGACGGCGGGAACTTGAAAGCCGTCGCGTGGTTGAATCGAAACTGCGATTGCGACGGATCGAAGCGGAAATTTAAGGATGGAGGAGGCAGAGGTCCGAGGGGCCCGAGAGGAACAGGAGATGGTTGATGAGTCGGCGGAGGCGAGGAACTCGGCGACGGAGGCGACGTTCCGCCGAGAGAAATGTCAGAGTCCTCCGAATCGCTGCCACCCGGGCCGGGGCTAAGCGCGCGTCTTGTATTTCCGTTTCCTGTGCCAGATTGTTGCTGCATTCTGTAACAGAACGTGTCAATTGTACTTTCGGTTGGCGAGCCCGGGATGCTGCTCTGGACGAAATGCTTTACAAAATTGAGTGCTAGCCGTTGTGAGTTGATTGTATTCGTTTCTATTATTATTGCTATTTAGAGTCACGTAAATGGTTTCTTAGCATATTTAAAAATTATTGTTTTGGGGAAAATAGAAGACTGATTTATCTTCGGAAACAGTAATATATAATATACTATTTAATATATGTATATCCAATTATATATTTCATTTATTTACGCGAATGACAAAGCAACAATTAAATGCAAATATTACGTTTGTATCAGATACGTAAATTTTTAACTGGTTATGGCAATCTCATGAATAATTGTTTCAAAAGGGTTCGTTTCTGGAATTTATTGATTTTCCCAGCGTAAAAAGTTAAGGAAGAAAGAAATCTCTATTCGATTTCTGTTCCTCTCAATTTATCCAAATTGTTCTTACTTTGAATAAAGATGATCTCGTTTGCTTGTAACAAATAAACAGTATTCTGTCTATTTAATCGGTGAATTTAGTAGATAGTTTTTTAATGGACATTTTATGCATACGTTGTCGAGTACTAAAACTTCTTTCTGTTGATCTAACCAATTTGGAACGCACTCTCAAGCTGTTTCTTTCAGTATCGATTACTAGAGCATGCATCTCCCGCGGCGAGGTTAACCAAAAAGGTCACCGTCCGCCAATGACGGAGCCACGACTATTGCGAGAGGCAGGAGCCGCGTGGGCGTCAGATCGCGATCAGAATTTTAATTCGTTCCCGCTTAGATAGATCAGGTAGGATGTGCTCGGCGCTGAAAAACACTTTGTTTCCAGTCATCGTGGCTGTAATTAATGAGCGGGCTCATACTTCCCAGGTGAGCAAGGATTCACGGGAGAGTAACGACGATTCCCGGCGACCACCGTTCCTACCGAGGAACGATCCACCTCATTACTCGAGAGATTACGGATAGATAAAGAAAATACCGCGAATTTCTCACGCGAGACATCTAGCGTATCTACGTGATAAACGGCGGGCAGACTCGCCATGATCGGAACGGATGTTTCGACCTGTCGACGTGAAACTGTTATTCACTGTGCCGCACACGTTGAATTTTTATTCTGATCTGTCAGGAAAATAAATTATCTCGTACGGTGCATCGGACAACTTTTCCCGGCAGGATTTTTAGAATTTTATTTTTTACGACGTCTCTAATCCACCGATACAATGTATGCAGGAAACGAAATTCTCTTTAGTTGATATTCTTCGCTTTCAAAGTGAATTTTTCTGTAACACATTGGCAATTTATTTATGCCTAAGGCTAACTTGTAGCCTAACATCTAAAACAGTATACATTATAAGTTCAGAATTGTCTTTAAAAGTGCTATTAACACGTGTTCAAGTTAACACACTCGAAAGATAAAAGATCAATGCATTCATTTACAACTTATCCGACTAGTAGATCGGAAACAATGGCTAGAAGTTAACTCATTAACTGTGAAAGATGCATTTTACACGCGGTTTCTCATACAGGCCTAAAAACCGAAACGCTTCAGCGTCGTAAAAGTGAATAGGTGTGATAGAAGAACACTATGTTGCTTTATTGTTGGCTTATTAAAATCGTTGAAAGAAACCAGCTAATATTTATCTAAGTATGTTTCGTGGTCCATTGGGTAGATTCTGTTCGATCACTCAATCGTAATCCGAATTACACAAACATACGTTCCATCTGGGAACGTCTGTCTTTGATAGGATGCAAACACGGATCCATTTGGCCGTTTGCAGAAGACAATAAGGTGTTGTGGTCGCCTTAAAAGTCTCTTCGGCTGCAGATCGATTCAACGGCAAGCCCGGCTGAGATACTCCCGTATTTTCTTTGCTAATCGAGTTTCGAGCCCGCACAGTTACCACGGTAACACCTCGAGTGATTTCGAACAGGTTCGCAGCCCGAGCGAGGATCGCGCCTGTCGTTTCACCGCGCCCCCCAAAAAAGGAGCAACAAAATCGAAGAAATAAAAAGACCGCGACGATGCAGGAGGAGCGGATTCGATCTCGCGGCCGGCCGTGAGCTACCGATATCAGCCGGTTGGTTAATCGTTCCCCGATGATTCTTTGGTGTTATTCAGAAATCGTATTTCCTTTCGATAGCTCCTAAATAACGGCGCTCGTCGCCGTTGAATGGATTTCTAACGAGACGCGTCAAACTTCTTTGACAACGCACGGCGCGAACGCGATTTATTCGATTCCAGGGGCGGATGGATGGTTGCGGCTGAAAAGGTAGCTCGGATGGTGAAACGCGATTCGAGTAGAGGCCACTCTCACGCGGATCCCGGTCGAAAACGCGTCGGACACGCTGGTAATCGAACCCTTCCTACTCTCTCTCTCTCTCTCTCTTTCTCTCTCTCTCTTTCTCTCTCTCTCTCTCTCTCATCTTCTTTTGGAGCCGGTGTCTCGATTCGATGGGACACTCGACGCGTTTTAATTATGCCTCGAAACCGCTCTCGCCTTTGTCTTCGTCCTTTCACGGGACACCCGCACGAGCGCACCGCGACTTATTATGTGCCAGCCTCTCGTTTTGTTCCGCTAAGTGCTCTTTCCTTCCCCCGATCCCCCGAGCTCCATTCAGGCCGCCGTCTTAATGTCGTGGCATTAAAGTGCGGAGGCTCGAGCTTACGGTGTCAATTTTTCGGCGTGAATGCGACCTGGAGCAGCATTAATTTCTCTGATTCTTTACTCCGCTCGGTACACGTCTCGACGGGGAAAGTTCCTCCTCCGGTTTCGTTTCTTTTGCGGGCCCCGTTGGATTGCCTTGTTAACGATCGTGCGTGCGTGCGTGTGTGCAATGCGCGACAAGAGAGGGCTCAGCAGCGTTATTCAATTCCGAAAGACGAGTTTTCAGTGTTGATCGCGGCGATGGGTAATTAGCTGACTTGCGAAGATCGGCGGCACGATCTGCTGTTGGGAACTGAAAGGTTGCGCGAAACCCGATGAGTTCACTTTTAAATTTTTTCTCTAGACGTAATCGTCGTTGGAAACCGTTCACTGTTGCAGAAAAGAGTCTTTGTTGCGAAGCGCTTTTCTCTGCTGAACTCAGCACATAAAATTTGACACATTGGAAGCAATTTTTTTAAAAGAGTTCACGTAAACGTGGTATCTTCTATGACGGCTGTCTTCCATAGGCTACATTCCTATCTAATCCATTTCGATTTGTATATGTATACGTATATACCGTCCTTAACCATCTTATGGCGTCTGAAACAGCTAGCTTTACCGATGTGTCCTCAAGTGGGACCAGAACGAAACGCTTCCCTCTCTTTTCCTCCACTCCGCCATCTTTTCAGACCGCCTGTATAGTACTATTTCGCAATGCAGAAAAACTAATTGGATGCAGCGCGGATCGAAATTATTCAGGTGCGAACAGCGCGGCATGCCGGTTTCGCGGTTAAAGACGTTCACGGTTCGCTCGGCTCCTAAACTCGACGAGTTTCGAGGAAACGAGCGTCGCCGCGAGAGGATGGCCCAGCGGATTTTTACCGAGGGGCCCCACGGTTTTTTTTCTGAACCCTCATAATATATTCGCGGCATATGTAACGCGCGTGCACGCGTTCCCCCGAATTCGCGTGGCGAATCGAGGACCGCGTCGAAACCGCTCCGAGAACGAGCTATCACAGGTGACGCGGTGGATTTCGGGTGGTGTGGCACGATTAAAAAAGAAATTCATCAGGCGTCGCGTCCAAGGGGGAAAGTATCAGGTGCAGCCAGAGGATGCCGCGATGAGGATGCGCCCCGCCGTTAAGTATTTACGGCGGATGACGAGTCACTTTTGTAATCCTTCGTGTATGTTGTAAAGTATTATGCACGCGGACGACGACCAGGGCTCAAACCGTGACGGAAGCTACTGTAATTACGCGCAAGATGGTCGTGTCTGCGACGTGGAAGTCTGGATCGATCTCCGATCAAGGAACTAACGACATGGTGAAAGGTTCCGAGATGTTCGGTGACGGCGGCGAGAGCCCACTTCTGGAGGTTCGATCGTTTCGGCGACGCGAAAGCTGCGCGAGCAACGATAGTGTTCGCTGATAAATTTAGGAAAACTGGATAGCACTTAATTTCTTATCTATTATGCGCTCAAAATAATAATTTTTGCATCTTTTATTTTCAAATTGCTAAAATTATGAAGACACTTCTTTCACAATTTAGTGAATAAATTCCCCAAGCTTACGCTATAATAAAAATGGCGGAATGTCTACATAAATTCCAACTTGTAACTCTTATAAAATAATGCACATTAGTCACTTTTATCGGTAAAACTTTATTGTTAACATTTGAACTCAATGTATAAATACTGTTCTTTAACTGTCTAGTTACTGATCATTTCTTCAACTTTTCACATATTTCATTAAGGTTCTTGTTCGATAGAAATGATACTTTCAGTGGTTGTGTTAACAGGTCGCCCACAGCAACATAATTTAATAATTTCGTTTGGGATTCATAACGAAATGAATTTTTAGCCTTCTCTTAATAACCGAAAATTCTATTAATAGGTTTTCGGTGGATAAAATATTAAGTATGAATATTCTTCCGTTCTTTTAAAACGAAGTAAAATTCTGTTTTCTTTTCATGTGTATATACTCAAGTAAATGCATGTAAATATTAAATATAAATTTTCTCCTTCTTCTAAGAAATTATCACAGCCGAAAAAGTTAAACAAATAAACGAAAATATAAATAATGTAAGTTCAAACAAAATGCAGTATAAAGGAAATGTACGTGGAAATGGTTATTTCAAAAACAGATAAATTTCGAACTTCGTAAGCTTGCAAGAATGATTTTTTAAATCATAAATTTTTTAAACAGCCAGAAGTCATTCTAAAAAGCGAGCGCTACCATGAACGAGGGAACGTCGCTCGAAGAATTCTAGGTCCCTGGTCCCCTCCCATTTCCATTGGGAACAAGTTTCTCCGATTCTCTAGCCGGCGAGCGGGATAAAAAGAGAAACGATCAATTTCAACCTGATATCAGAATCGGATCTATCTCGACTCCGGTGGAGTGACGGGGGATATCATTTTAACAGAATCTACCCCGTGTCGTGCAGCGTGGATTTTAGTGCGTGGTACGGGCACATCCCGTGTCTCCCTGCCTCCCCCCCCCCCCCCCCCATACCGACGGCCCCTCCGATTTAGACCAACCCCGTGCCATGCTAAATACCCGGCGCACACAATGGAGAACATATCATTCGAAAATCTGAGCTATACGACGAAGGCCTCCACAAAAGGTAACTGGATACCGGTACGAGGAGGAGACGGCATGTGAACAGAGGGCCCGCGATTTTAAGCAACCGGGACGACCCCGTCGCCTCCCCCCCACCCCCCCTTCTGCTGCTCCTCTCTCCCGTACCAAGCAACCCCTCGTCGCTGTTTCACTGCTTTCTTTTTTCGTCTCTAGCTCATTTTTAATAGCCGCTAATAGAGACGTTAAAACGATACGGGCCCTTTCGGCCGACTCGGTTGTCGATGCTCAGTTCTTTCTTCCGTGTGCCTGCCTCCCACCCCGTCGTCCCTTCTAATAGACCTCGTCTGCTATATTTGTCTTTGAAAGAGAAAGCTCGTTCGCCACCCTCGACGGCTCGATCTTCGCCACGTTCCATCGAGAAATCATTCCAATTGACGAGATTCGATAATTCGGGAAATTCTGTGGCCGCCTCTTTCGCGCGACTTCATTTTGTAGCGAAAATTAAAGAAGGGCAGCAGTTGGTTCGAGACAAAAGAGAAGTCGCGGATAAAACAAGCGGACACAAAGTGCAACGCACAGTTGCCGTAGAGAACAGGTAGCCCATGATTTGCAGTATTTTAATCCGGGCTAAGATCGAGAAGCGGCGGCCGCAACATGGCGGCCGAAAGGAAAGCGAACGCAACCGCGAGAACGGCCTCGTTCGACGCGAACGATCGCTTACTTACGGTCTTCCTGTCACCCTGCCGAGGAAACGGGCAAATGTTTGCCCGTGAACAAAGAGTATCCACCGGCACGGTGATCTTACCGTCACACTTTCGACAACGAGACTCCCATTTGTTCGTGAGGATTTTTGTAACGATTTCCGTTCGACTCTTCTCGAAATTATGTCCACTTTTTGAAATATTTATACTACAACTAATTAGTAGACTGCGAATCTTTAGACAATATACAAATTTATTGCGTTTATTGCAGCGGATAAAAGGCATGGAGACAGTTAATTCTATTTTTAATCATTTTAATAAATTGACAGCGATGTGTTAATATTCTTCAATTGTTTTAATGTTTCCGTTATTGGATACAGCATTTTCCCATTTTTCTCATAAACGCGCAAGATCCATATTCTATCAATTAGAAATTAAATTCGGATGTCAATTGACGCTGCGTCAATCAAGCGGAATAATCGGGAAGAGAAACAGATTTTATATACCCAATGTGCGAAACATTTTCTGAAAAAGCCAATGTGGATCTTATATTAGTAGATTGCGGTTTTTTAAAAATACAAGGACTACATAGCAATAAAATAATATTTTCAATTTCTTTAAACGTTCTTACTGTTCTGCATTTGAGCTACTTATTTCTGTATTACTATAAATCCTTATACTTCTATTTTTTTTCACCATTGCGAAAAAACGGAATTTTTTTTTTAATATTTTGCAGTAGATAAATTCTAATCAGTAATAGAATGCGTATTTTATTTTTTAAATATACATCTACTTGTAGTAGAATTTTTTTGAATCGGAAATTATTGTTTTTTTAAAATGGGTCCTATACCGTATTACAAAGCGAACGATCATTGGCTCCGGTCAGCCACATTGGCCCAAACAGTTTAGCCGAACGACATTTTCTTCCGCTGCTGGAAGCTGTGGTCATTCACCATGAACGACAAATAATTTCCTACAGCGGCATAGACATTTCAAGTGTTTGCGGAGGTCCTCGAGGCATCTACTACCCTCCTGACCGTTCCGTGGGAAAAATCCTCGGAAATTAAATCCTTGCTTCGGCCTCCGATGAGAATCTGTCCGCCAAGACTAATCCCGTTGTTTTAGGCCGTGCTCCCGGCCTCTTTCGGCTATTCCCGAAGAAAAATTATTCCTGGTCGGTTAGCCATCGTCGCAGACAGTGGCTAGGAAACGAGACCTAGAAAAAATATTTGCAGTCGACCGAGATAAACGAGGATGGGATAATTTCCTCTCTCGGCGAACGTGGCGTGTCCTGTTACCGAACAAGTTCTTCCGGTGAAGTGAACCTTGCACGGTTTTCTGTACGAAAACAATTGCCGAACGACGGTTTAAAGATCCGAGAGTCTAATTAACCGTTACCGACGGTCTTGTTCCGGCGACCGTGGATCGCTGTCCCAAGAGTTTCTCTCGGTTCGTCCTTACATGGCGCACGGTAGCAGTTTTAAATCTTCTAATCGTTCGTACCGTTTTGCTGTTCGACCGGGATAAAGTGGATGGTAACCGTCGCACGATATTAGCCACCGGTTTCGTAAACATTCCTGTAAACACTGTTCCGATCGACGCCGGCGGCGGCGGCGGCGTCGGTTGCCGGGAACGCTTAAGCCGCGCGTTCTCTCGATGAGAATTCCGCGTTCTCATTTAATTTAATGACCCGTTTTCGAGAAGCCGGTCGGTACATACGTCAGAAATCACTCGGTAAATAATTAATGTGTAATCAGACTCGGTTTGTATGCGCGAGTGAAAGGGAGGACACGGGGCCCCGGCTGACGAGGTAGCAAAGGGGGCGCCATCGAGGCAACGCGAGAACGAAGGGTGTTTGCCGGCAAACACCGTCGAGGACCTCTTAACGTGTCCTAAACCTATGCGTGGGGTTCTTTTCGTTGGGCAAAGTGACGTGGAAGATGGTATCGCGGGGACGGATGGATAGATGGCTCGCTCGTGCTCGTCTTTTCATTTCCATCGTATTCCCACGAATAACTCTAAAAGTTTGTCGCATCGAAACTTTGTCAAAAAATCTGTCCACCTCTAATTACAAACTTTTACACGTGCCTCGGATACGCGTCCCGCGTTAAAACGATCCGAACACGATCTGTCGGAAAATTAGCGGACGATGTCGGAGAGGCGACGATACATTTCCGATAGATTTTCAAGCGGCGTCGGAGGGAAAGGGTGCGTGGATGGCGAAACGAGTGCACCGCAATCGATGTTTCTCAATTACCGCGCGACAAGAAAGAGTGGAACTTCAATGGCATCCGATCGAGGCACGCGCCGTCGCTCAGAGGCTCTCCGAGGTTCGAGAGCCCTCGAATTGATTCGAGTCCCGTGGCACACTTCGGGGCAAATTAAGTTTCGCTTCTGAAATGTGCCCTCCCTCTTTCTCTCTCTCATTTTCTCCGCCCGTTCGCCCCCTCTTTCCTCCCTTTCTTTCTTTTGCCATTCATCTTCGGACACGTCTTTCATCCTCAGGATCGGTTCGTCGAATGCGGGTTCTATCTACGCCGCTGCGTACCGACCACGATCGCCGAGAGAGTACACGCAGGTGAAAGCGATGCCATTAGGACCGTTCGATTAGGGCAACGACAGTGGGACAAAGAGACGCGGTGACGGGACCGTATCGAGTTCACGAGAAGTTCGAGAAGCCTCTAATTCGTGTTACTCCGAATCTCGGAGAGACCAAATTGTAACATAAGGAGCAAGCGTTGGTGAAGCGAGAGAAGGGGTCGAATGGGGGAGCGGGCGGCGACCGTGCAAAAAGAGGAAACAGCCCCCGGTAACCTCTCGTTTGCACCGGCGCACGCTCAATTAACCATTTTCAGGGAAAAAATTCGCTGGCCAAATTCTGCGCGACAGCCCGTGAAGTCCGCGGCTCGTGTTCACCACGAGGCAACCAAGCCGGACGACGGAACAAGTGGACGAAGATCGAGGAAGAAGGAGAGACCGAGCCTGGAAGAGGGACGCCGGACGTCGGAAGAAAGAGGAACGACGAAAAAAGGAAAACGAAGGGAAAGAAGAAAAGAAGGGGGAAAGTTAGGGAGGTCCATTGAGGTAACCCTGTATCGTTTTTCAAAGAGGCCTGTTTGCGACCCTCTCTCTCTCTCTCTCTCTCTCTCTCTCTCTCTCTCTCTCTCTCTCTCTCTCTCTCTCTCCTCCTTCGTTCATTCGTTTCGCTCTCCTCCACGATTTTTCATCCCTCCCTCCTTGTCTTTCTTCCGCTGTCTCTTTACCTCTTCCCTGCGAAGATCGTACCGGCACCGTTCGGTGTAAGATTTCACGTGTACACACGGGATGGATCAGATTGGCCTGGCCTTAAGCCGTCGCAAATTACCCCGTAAGCCTTTTAGTCGCCGTGTGTGTTTTGCTGGCTGCGCCCTAAACCCACCCCGACCACCTTCTTCCTACAGCCTCGTGTACCCTCCAAGACCCACCACCCCCGCCGCACCGGCGCGTTATTATTTTGTTGCCCCGTAATATCCCCGAAACCCCCGTGGGGCTTTGTCGGGCCACTCCGAACAGAGCCCAACCCGGAGAGCTCGTGGTCTACAGAGGTACATTACCGGAATAGTTCTAAACTCGGCGAATTATCAATCGGGCACCGGCGCGCCCCTTTATCCTCTCGACTCTCGGCACAAGAGGAACTTTAAATTGGACAATGGCACTTGATAGCTCGAAGAACGAGCTTCTAGGGGAACGAGGTCGTTTCAACCCCTTTTAGATTTTTCAGCGACTCGATAGTTCTGTACATAGTATATCGTGCGGGTCTACGGAGTTTTCGAATCGATAACCTTTGTACTAAAACCAGAGTCGAGTAGGAACTATTACTTTATGCTGCTTCCTTTTGTAATAGGGACGGTATATTAGTTATTTTAGAGACAACAACGATTTATTGTTATTAATTAAACTTGAGAAAATGTTCTTCTGAATAGTTCTAATAAATGATTTAATTTTTTAAGAAAGATAGGCGAATGAAAGAAAGTAAAGAGAGCGTTTAGTCCTGGTCCTGCTAAAAGACTCATCAGTAAGGTTTTAATCATCTAGTGGCGAGCACCGGAGATAGCCGCCATATTACCCCCCTGCCAGTAGTTAATGATATCTCAAAATATTCTTTTCTATACTCTATATCAGAACTTCATACTCTATATCAGCACGTGACTCCCTGGGCGACGATGTAAAGCGCGGGAAAGCATCGTGTGAATTGGTGCAGCAAAAACATCGTACTTAATAGATGGGGGAAAGACAGCATAATTTGATGCAGGAAAGATTGTCGTAGCAGGGACAGTGGGTCGCCTCATGCTTATCTCGAGCAATATATGCTGCTACCCTAAGATGCTAACATGGTCGGTTTAAAGATATCGTGGAAACTCTTAATTACGAAAGATGTCCTTTCCGGAAGATAACGTCGCTGTATTTCTTCCTCCTTTTTGAATTTTCCAATTATCAGGTTATATAAAATCGTTATAAATTCTTTTTACAACTTTATCAAATTATAATACATCAAACATGTTTGGTATATTTTACCCCGGTATACGCGACACTTTTGGTCGTTATTAGAAGAGTTAAACGTTGTTTACAACTGGTTTATTTAAATATGTAGTTATAATTATCGTTACGTTATGTAATGTAAGCAATGCTTGTCGCACGCGTACTTTTAAACCACTGGTTATGTAATATATTAAATCAATAGCTCGAAATTCTTCACGCACACATTCAAAAACTCAGCAAAATGGTTCAACAAAATGTGAAAACAATGCACCGGGCAATCAGCTAAAACTGTCACAATGAAAAATGAAGAAAACAGTTGGTTCGTTCCATACATGTCGCTATCGCGACGGTATAGAATGCAATCTACACGAAAACGGAAATAGCTATCAGATGGTAATGACCGATAAAAGAGGAGAATGGGAATTAAAGAAACCGTGGTCGAAGATTTAGACACTCGTGGACTGCTTTCATCTAGCATATTCGAATCGGGGTTTCGACAATCGGTCCCTAGGCCCTGTTCAGACTATCCATGTCCCCGTAATAGTATTTTCCCAGCTGTAATAGGCTTGGAGACACCGTATCGTCTGCTAAACGTATCTTTCTCAACCGGTTGATGACCCAGCATCAAAAGACCAAGACGCGTAGCCCCAAGGGGGTGTGCGGGAGTAAAAATTTAACGTAATTCCAAGTGATTACCGCGGCCCGCTCTGTGATACACCCCTTATACTATCCACCCCTTGATTGGCTTACATTGTCGATGCTTAACCGTTTCATGCACCAGTGACCGACTAGGGGGGATATCATTGCTCGCGATAGGGGTAACATTTTCATAGCCGGGGGCGTCGGTGTCCTCATTGTCGGGATTCAAATGTAAAAATCGTCCCGGCGTGCCGCTTGCCGACGATAAAAGGATCGTCGCTCGCGTTGAAACAAGTCTTTCGAACAATCCGCGACCATTATATTCGGGAATAATTGACGAATCGCGTGACCGGCGTCGACCTTGCCGCCGGTGGCCGGCTTAGCCCCTTATCAGCTGATGTCATAGTTTTCGTAATTGTACCTCTCTTTTCACGGACGTCGAAATTGTATCGCGGCAGCGAAAATAATTCGCCCCGACGTGTAATTCTTTTGTCACCCGGACAAATAATAATGGTGGTCGGTAATGGCTGATGTAGATCGGAAAGGATACATCGGTATCTATCGATCCAGTCCGCGGCAACCTAAAATAACGCTAGAATCGTGTCATTCGTTTAAACAACCATCGACGCGGGAACGATGGTTATCCGATCGTTAGAACGATCGGTGGCTAAGTATCGGGATGTGCTGGACAATACGGCCTTATCATCGGTCGCTACCCTTTTCTGTCATTATTTTAATATGTTTCTGTTTCGTATCCGCTGTGCCACCGAACAATGCGATATTTTACGAAGATTACGTACGCGGTACCACTTTCGCGCAGTTTATATTAACATAATTATACTCCTTCGAGTTTCGATGCTATCTAAGCGAAATTCGCTCGGAGCTCTCATTAATTTCATAATATTACTTTCAAGCGTGCACAGCGGTCGGTATGTGACCTAATATATCGGAACGTTTTCTACCGCTCAGAAATATTTCATCGCGTTTCGTTGTTCCTTTTCGATTCGCTTCGAGGATACGGAAGCCCGAGCGTCGTTTTATTATTTTCAGCATTAAAACGGCGGAGCGAGCGAGTATCCTTCACCGGCAGAATCGATGGAAGAGCCACGACTGTGACAGGTCTCCATAAATCAAAAGAAATTTTAACAATCGCTGAAACGTGTCTCACGTGTTCCGCGAACCGATAAGCGACCGTTCCACGCGGCAGCGTCCTGCGAATTTGTCAAACGGGGACAGGATTTCACGGAAAAGTAGTCCGGAAGGATCGAGATTCCTCCGACGATAGAGAATAACTTTTCGTGTGCCGTTCGAGTGGCGAAGAATGTATGGGGGTCACTCGATACCCCGGCGTAGCATAATACGCGCGCCATACGTGCGTGCAACACGCTGCTGCCAGGTATGTACGCGACGCGTCCAGGTCGCCGGAGATACCATCTCATTCAAGGATCAGGATCAGGATTAGAGTGTTGCATTACATCACCGGTTACGGTTATCCCTTGATATACCGGGTGCTCTCTTAACGAGACCGTAAGCGAGCGTCGTGTTACGAAGGGGGACGAGGTCTTCAACGAGAAAACACGACGACGAAGAAGAACAGAAGGAGGAGGAGATGCTACGAGTCTTGCTACACCAGCGAAATGGGCGTGCCCTTGTAACCAATGTGGTACAATAAGAACGGCATATTAGTACGGTGAAATTGATACCGCTCGGGTCGCACTGTGCTGGGGAACTACGAACTCGCGGAAAATAATTGCCGACGAGAAACTACCGAAAATTACGAAAATATTATCGCGATGAGTCATTTAACTCGTTGGATTGCATTCGTAGGGCACGGTTACCTAACACGAGATCCTAACTTGTTTCCGTTGCAAATGTTCCAAGTGTCGCATCGACACTTTTTATTTGCGTATTGTTTAGCATCATTCATTGTTTCGTCTAGCGTTGTAATCAACAATATTTATAAAATACATTGCAAAAATCTTTTGAAGGAGTTCGATTATATTGCAGATATCTTATAAATGGTAAGTATATAATTATTTTCATAAATTCTATTGCTTTCGATAAAGTTTAAGATTTACAAATTTTATACGCCCTACATGTGGAAGAAGGTAAATAAAGATAATTAATTTCCAAAAGAAGTCAAATTGCGTAGAAGAAACTTTTTCTGTGGTTCGCAGTAGAATACTTGTTTTAATTTCTAACCGTGAATCTACTTTTAATAAAAGTGTTTATAATCGAAACTTGTAATTTAAAGATGAGTAAGCTCCGTTGCCTTCTTTTAAAATTAATGCGTACAAATTTTGATGAAGTTACTTCAACAAATTGTCAAAGGTTCGCGAGTTCATCATAAATTGGTGAAATGACCAAAACATTTAAACAATAAAAGCACTAAATAACGATACTCCCATTTGTTTTCGTGCGAAACGTAAAGAAATCAAGCAAATAGCGGAATCGTGGGATAATTCGCGTTAATTCGATTCACACGGCATTTGCAGGCGGAGCTAGACGCGAAACGCGCCGCGACACAACATTTCGCTACATTAAATAATTAAAATATCATCTGCGTGCCGGACGATACGTGAACAAAAATTACAAACTGTGCCACCTTTGACATTCAGCCGAGCGTGTCCGCCGCGTATTACCGGCTGTACCAGTCGAACACCTCTGTTCGTACGAATTCCCAGCTGGCAAAAGGTGACCGCGCGTCCTATCAGCCTATGTCGCGTCCATTGTGTTCGAGGACGAAAGAGTCGTGCGCGTCGGACGTCGACACCGGTCGCGGCCGTTCGAACGGGGAAAGAAGGAAGGAAGGAAGGAAGAAAGGACGGTCGGTCGGTATCGTATCATATCGCGCATAAATGCCCGTGTCGCAAGATTTACTACGTCTGATTAAGCAATTAAGCGCGGGCCTCGGCGCATCGAGGCCTTTTTTTGTCGCGGGAACAGCAGCGGCAGCAGCTCCTCGTTACAAGCTCCATCGTCTTCGACGTGGAAGCTTGCCAAGGCTCGGCTCCGCTCGGCTCGGCTTCCTCCAGTCCCCGTCAACCGTCGTTCCCGTTGGTAAATGGCCGTGATAGCTGCCGTGAAAACGGGTGGGGAGGAGAAAGAGGGAGGCAGATACGTCAGAAATCTCGTCACGGTGTACCCCGGCCACTAATTGTCGTTATAATCTACGCCGCGGGACCGAAATTCCAGGTTGTTAAAAGCTAACGATTGCGCGGCGACGTGACGGGGGTCGCGGCGAGGGGGACAACGTTAATTATCCTAGCTAATAACGCGAAGCTGCGCGTTTACCGACGCGATCCGGACTTTCCATTATGCGCTCGCGCGGAGGATGGGTATTAATGACGACGTCCGACGCATCTTTTTAGAAGAATCGACGGGAATACAGGCTGCGCGCTTCTAACTAGACGATGCTAATCGACCGCTGATTTATGCAAGCCAGAGGTTCGTTTAGAGACGACAATCCGCAGACTGTTATTCAGCGACGATTAGACACGATGTCGAATTAGCCGAAGAGTGCCCCGACGATGCTGTCGGCGATGGCAAAAAATTCGTTTAGCTAATTCGTCTCGACAAACTCGATCTGCGATCGTCTCCCACCTTCTCGGTTCAACCGCCCCTCTCACGCCGCCGCCGCGGCGTCTGCTGTTGATTCATTTTATTAATTTTTCTCATTCCTCGCGATAACTCGATCCGGGGACGAGAGCGAGACGACGCCTTCGACGACTGCAGAATTAAAGACATTACCCGGCAGCCACCCCCAAAATTTCTCCGTTCGAACGAGCTTCTTCTGTTCTGTCTGTTGCCCCCGTTGGGGTGGCGACCGAGGAAATTGCTATCCCGTAGACAGCGGAGACTCGGCTTCGCGTATTTATTAGCGACCCGACGCGGTATTATCATTCTCAACTCCGCCTCTTGGCTCCCAAGATTCTCAGCCCGAACCGACCACCGCCGTTTACCTTGCTCCTCGGCCCGTCTCTCCGTCGACTCTCCTGCGACTGCGTCGACCTCTCTTTCATCTTTTTTTTTGTCTTCTTCTTCGCAGGTCGTATTTTCCGTTGACAAGGAATAGAAGGACGGTCCGCAGGGAATAAACGTAGCCGGGCAGAAAAATTAAACGCATTCAGTATACCGGAGGGTGGACCGACGGGAGGGCGAAAGAGAGCGCGAATCAATTTCTGACGTGTCGGCCGTGTCCGTGTAAACCAATTTCAGGCAATTTCGCGTCAAGAATAGCCACTTCAACAATGAATTGACCCGCCGCGAGGACCGTTCCAATTTTAACCGATCTCGAGAATACTCGATCGTGAGTCGGGCCTCCGATTCCACACACCCGAAACTTGTCCCCCTTGCTCGCCGGCGATCATGCCGCCGTGCCCGGCCGGAGACCCGCCTTCGCCTGATATTTCCTTGACCGAAATACCCTGCCCGCGACGTCGACGTTTGATAAAGCGTAACTTTACTATTATGTCCTTGAAAATGGCAGACGCGATTCGAGCCGCGGGGAAACTTATTGCATTAGGAAATCGACCTACACTCGACCCCGAGGACTCGAATCTGCTGGTTGAATGCGTTAAATGCTACAGCAGGATCCATCCGACACACAAAGTCAAAATAACTTATTTAGTAATTTCATAGTAGAAAAAAGGTAACAGGAGTTTATTAAATATACTGTAGTAAAAATCAATTTCCAAATTTGATAAGGATTGCGCCAGTTGCATAGAACTCGATTACTGTGAGATGTCTAATTGCAGTGTCAATTTGTTTTAGGACAGAGTTTACTTCCTATTTAACAAACAAGATTTTTCTCGTTTTATTTGTTTATTTTTTTAATAAAACAATTAAATATATCTCATTCGATAAATATAAAGTTAATTATGTCCAAACTGTCACTCCATAGAAATCGGGTGGTCCAGTACCCTACGACTGCCGTTGCACAAGTGTGAAAAACTTTGTCGAACTAAAAGACACTTTCAATTAGTCCGAAAATGAATGGGAAAAGTTCGCAAAATTTCCAAGTCACCATACCGCTCGGAGTTTGTAAGTAGGTAACGGTCCGCGTGTTCGAACCGAGTGAACAAAATGCTTTGAACTGGAAGAAGGAAGTCGTTTAAGACCCGGGATGAAGTGCTCCTCCGCGCGGGAAATATTTTTTAATAATGCCGCGTATCCGGCTTCATGTTCCCAGAAGAATTGCCACTGTCCGGACTATTTTATCGCCGGGGTGTTTTCGCAAGAGCCGCGTGTCCCGGGTAAAATTAGCGAATCCCTGCTCCCCCGAGGCGTCAGGATACGCATCGTCCACGGGGTGGTTGCTCCACGCGATGGGGTAACCTCTCGTGCATGTGCCGCCAGATATTCCTGGCCCCTTTTCAATGTTCCGGCTTCTTGGAGTGTCAAATTTAATAAGCCCGCTATCTAGATTTTCTGCCGACGAGAATACGCTCCGCAGCGGCAACTTCCAAGGCTCGGGATGCTCGATATCTTGCGCGAACCGATAATAGCGACGAGGCGGGCGAACTCTTTCCATTTTCCGGATGTACGTGCAACCCCTGGGAACGTACCGTTAAATAGTAATACACCTACGCCGCGTAATTCACCTAGACGTCATCTCGAAATTTATTACGCACCGCACAAAGCAGTCAACCTCGCGTTTCAGGGAAACTCGATTACTGAGGGCGCATAAATTGCTGATGGCTCTCTCTCTCTCTCTCTCTCTCTCTCTCTCTCTCTCCTTCTCTCTCATTCTCTACCCTCGCCATGATTCCACTTTGTTCCTCTTCGACGTCTGGCTCCGTGGCTTCTAGACAAGCCCGGGAAACGTCGATAGTCTACACGAGTTTCGGAAATCCTTTTCGCATCATGTATCTACCATACAACGATCTCGTGTGTCAGATTATTATCCTCCGAAAGACTGCACTATTCTCTGCGTGCAGCCATATGTATTTACAACATTCTTTCTTGAAAAATTATCTTCGCTGTGACTAACAATATTTTTGTGTCGAGCTTCAAGTCGAGATGCAGAATAAAAATTACCTGCGTTAATTGTAAGAAATTTAAGTTTAATAAAAATGTATCTCTTCTTTCAGTCATTTTAATTATTTGTATGCAACAGAAAAACATCGATATTTTTACGAAATATTTAAATCATTAAATTCATAGTTAGGTTATTGTTTTTCAACAGTGCAAGTTTGGATTTTCTTAAACTTTATATGTTTTCTATGAACATGTACCCCATGCGTGAATCAACAAGTTTATCAAATCATAAAAACACTTTTGTGATATAAATAACTGTAACAGAATCATTTTAACTGATTCAGTAGTTCTATTATTAATATTTTGTAGTTCGCGTTATCCCATCTTCGATTCAGTATTTAATCTTTTAGAACCGAAACTGTATAGAAAATAGAATATAAAAGTAACACCACAATAATTTGAGGAATTTTTGCAGGAATCTCTCATTTTCTTCTTGCAAGTGATTTCTGGGACACCCTGTAGTTTTACACTACTCTACTTGGAGTAGTTTATGAATTTAAGCTACTTCGATATAAAAAAAATTATCTCTTCTTTTAAGGATATATGTTAACACATAACTAGATCCTCCTAGAAATTTCGCTGGCATAGACCGACAAATATCTGAATGTATAATATTATCTCCAAAAGTCCTAAATTTTTTTGATTTTTCATTCAAATGGGTTTACAAATTAATTTGCCTTGAATGCCAATTTCACGCGACGGCATTCGAGTTTCCTTCATATTTCGCATGCCAATGACTCCATTTCTTTTAATAACCGAGGAACATACAACGCTTCCTCCAATCGAATATCCTTCATCTCCCCTTTTACGGTTCCTAATCGAAAGTGCACACGAAGCAGAAAACGCAACGGAACCTACAAGTTTTTTACTTTCAAAGAATTCCTTCTTTCGCATACTTTGCTTCTTCACGATGAACTCGAACAATCCACCCTCCGAAGTTCCGGCGGAAGTGCACTTTTCACGTGCGTAATCGCGGTCGAAGTAACGCGCCGCCATTTCCCTAGACCGCAGAAAAACCGGTGCCGATCTTTCCGAGGCAGAAGAGCCTATTACTTGCAGTTTCGACTTTATGGAAATTAATCGAGGAAGATCGTCCTTGATCGGCGGATCAGCGATAGACGGGGCACATCCGTGTCAGAATTCTTTGGGCGCGTTGTTGTAGCCACGGTTTCCTCGGCCCGGCGTTTAACGGCAGGTTGATTTTTTACGATTTGGTAATGTAACCGGCAGCGCAACCGGTTTCGCTGTTACGTAGAAAGCGCTCGGGTTTTTTCTTTCTCCGATAGTGGCGGTATCGCGGGTCGATCGCGCACCAAGATCGCCGAGGCCGAGGCCGAGAACGAGCGAGCGAGCGAACGAGAGAAAAAGAGAGAGAGAGAGAGAGGAAGGGAGAGGGAGAGAGAGAGAGAGAACTGACGAAATGCGTGCAAGCGACGAGTTTTAATAATTCGCCCGGGGACTCGTCGATCGCGGACTCACCGGATGTCGGTCTATCGAGGATCGATGACGTTCCGCGAGTTATCGAAGCCGTTCATGTGCGCGTCGAGGAAAGGGTGCGATCCGCATCGCGGAACCGTCTTTCAGCGCTCGATTCAGTCACCCTTTTGTCGTTTCGATTTCGTTTACGATGGTAGCGGCCTGTTAGCCGATTGTTAACTCCTCGGAACAACGGCTGATTCTTTTGGCCCCTCCCTCCGCGCTTAATCTCGAGTCCGGTCATAAATTTCGTCTTGAACGCGGATCGAGAACGGCTGCCGCAACTAAAAACACGGCTGTAATTATCGCTACTTTGTTCGCGGTTTAATTACACCGTGCTATTACACGAAAAACGAGGCAGGCCGTGGTTGGTCGTCTCGCGTTCCATCGGGGACAGGAAGTGCGCGCGGGCGAGCGGAGGAAATCGCGCTTTATGCGATATCCAGGCAGCCGTGCATGATTCTACGCTGCGGACATTTATGCAAATAGAAATTGTTCTGCGCAGGTTATTCTATAAGAACGGACCCCTTGCTCAGGAAATCGCCTTGTAGATCAAGAGATTCGATTGAAAGTATTAAGAGTTAAGACCCGTTCGGGAACTCCGTAAAATGTACAGCCTGGCTAGGTATAAGCACGAACGAATATACGTAGCGAACGAATCAGAATTCATACAATGTAGTTTTGGTCAAATTATTTAACCAGTTAAGAAATACATTCTCCATAACACAAAGTCATTTCTTCATGGAAATGTTATTCTGTATATTTAACATAATTTAAAAATAATTATCTTTTAAATAGATTCTTTCACTATACACAAAATTAAAAACAAACGGCGCGACTAGCAGTACAGCTATCAAAACGTGGTAGTACTTTTTTATCTGCAAAGTGCCTTTTACTATCATCCTGTAACCTCATCGAAACCAAATTCTGCTGATATAATATGTACATATGTGCAAATGAGTCATGCCATGCCGCTACTATTAAGTAACCAACAGTACCTTTGATACCATTGGCCTCCTCTACCATAGGCACCAGTGTCCCCCAATGTTCGTCACTTTTCCATTTCCGGTGTAATTAACGCCTCACGACGACGACGACGACGACGAGCCTAACGCGCATGTCTCGCCGCTCACCGAGGTATCTAGCTTTTGCGTAACGCGAGAACGAAATTACTCGGTCCCATTGTTCCACGCTCGTCTCGTACCCGCGTTCACCTCTTCCCTCGTATTTATTCTCGGAGAAGTATTCTTTCCTTCTCGCGTTCTTTTTATTTTTTTCC
Source organism: Augochlora pura (assembly GCF_028453695.1). Lineage (NCBI taxonomy): Eukaryota > Metazoa > Arthropoda > Insecta > Hymenoptera > Halictidae > Augochlora > Augochlora pura. Next base: position 8,978,142 of record NC_135781.1, on the reverse strand, counting down.
GAACCCCGTCGACCACGATAACTAGGTGTCTACCCGCGCAAAGTAGTCGAGCGAGGGCTGCGAAGAAATTTCGATTCGACAAAACGATAAAACCGGTTTAGAACGATCCCGCTGGATTAATAGCGCTTTTTCTACCGGTCACCGTCGAACGGCACGGGAGATCTACACGCGGTCGTCTCGGCCTGCCGGTCGCGCGGGCCACGATCGTGTTACTTAGACGCGGTGGAAAAATGCGGTATACTGTACGCGCGAGCATTTACGCGCGGAAATAGCGCGGCGACGAACAAAACGCGTCCTCCGGCCGCTGCGTTGCATCGTTATCGCCGCGCAGGATCTTTCCCGGCCGCTCGAAAACTTCGCTTTTCTTCGCAAATTGAGGGCCCGAGGCTATTTACGATGCCGGATGTGACACTGCAGCCTTCGGAAGTGGCCCTTTTTGTCGGAATGGTCGACCCCGCGTTAATAGCATCGCCTCTCTGCTCGTTTGTCGTTAAGCATCGCAGTTTTTAGCTACCCTGAAATTCGATTGCGTTGATAAAACACGTTCTCTCGTTTCGCCTAGCATCCGAGGTATCTGTCGTTAATTACATCGAGTAAAAAAACTAAATATATTGAAATGAAATACGGCGCATGAGGTAATAATTACTTTCGCGTAAATGATTTTCAGTTGTTACGGAGAATAGTAAACGTTCCGAGCGAGAAGCCGAACAAACTAATTATTACATTTTCGTAATAATTGTTTCAAGACATAGATTACACGATATTATTCTGAAAAAGGACTAGAAATAAAACGTACCGTAATAAAATCACCTATTACATTGGTGAAATCTTATAATTATCTCACAGGCAATACTAGTGCATGAATAGTAGTTTAGCATTAATACAAGAAACCATATACAGGAACGATTTATACAAATCATTATTACATATTAGTCTCGCAGCTTTCGTTAGTTTTATCAATTTCACACTTGCTTTCTGGTAAAGTATATAATTTACATTTCCTTTTTGTAAATAAGTATATTTGTAAACGTAATAATATCAGATGACTTTACGGAAATTTCAGGCACCGGCGTAGAACTGCTTCTCGCGTATAAAAGACTGAAAAAGCGATCGTTTGTCATGAACGCATCGAAACGGAAAGCAGGAGCAAATTATAGCACACTTTCTTCCCGATTACCTGCAGCTTATAACGTTAAACTGTAACTGTCATCTAGCGCTGACTGGCAAGTTCGATACCTCTGACTTTCAACCGCTATCAGTCGCAGCCTCGTTCCGAACCGATGTAAGACTAATTATTCCGTTCGGTATCGCAGCGGTCGATCGGCAATATGGCGACGAGCACGGCACTCCACGTGCCTTCCGAAACCGAGGGAACGCGGGCAGAGGTAACGCGGCGTAACCGGCGAGAGACAACGAGTCGATTCATCTTTCCGGCTTAACAGATCTCGCGACACCGCATCAGCTGTTGCAATTACGTATAGATCGGATAGCTCGATCGCCGGCGATCGACCGGTAGCGGCCACGAAGATTGATTTCAAGCTTTCTCTATTCGTCGCTTCGAATCACGCCACGCTGCACGCTCTCGAGGCGACCTGTCGCGATTACTCGATACCTAGAGCCGGTTGGTAAGGAGAACCATCGTCGCGATGGCCTTCCACTTAAACGATAATGATCCTACGGATAATTCGGAGCATACGTAAGAAGCGGCCGGCCGGGGGAAGGTTATGATGATCCTGTAACGAAACGCGAGACGAGCCATCGCTTCGTTTCTCTCTCTCTCTCTTTCTCCCCTCCTGTTTTTCTACGGTCTTTCACTGTTCGTCTTTCTTGATCCCTTTCTCGGTTCGCGTCTTCTGGATACACCTTGAAAGCGAACGAATGAGACGGCGATTTCTTCTCGTGGTTCCGAGGGCTTTAACAGGCGTGCAGCCGCCGCTCACGTAAACGACCTAGTCGCATTCGCGACGGGGAGAGAAGGGTGAAAAGGTAAAGGGAGATTATCTTGGCTCCGTTAATCGTCGCGTCGCACGGACGACCATATGACGATTCTAGCTAACTAAAATGTGAGAAACGAGCGATTCTAAAATTGAAAATCGTAATTAGGTATCTTTTCTTTGGCGCCGATAAAATTCGTTCGGATCATTTCGCTCGTTGCCGAGGTTCTCCCGAGGTTTTCGAGAGATCATTAAATGTCAAGTTTTACTAATCTCAACAGTAATTCTCGATCCTGTACCCCCATTTTCATAAAATTTCAAGGATACTACCGTTTGTGCGATAGTTTCTCAACAACGCAGAATCTACACTTAGCTTGGCCTGAACTGTATAATCTTTAAAATGCGAGTTTAAAACGCGTATTTTACAAGTGTCAGTAAAATTCTAAAAATGTAACAAGGGTGGTTAAAGACAGTTTATACGTGATATCCCAAAAGTCACTCGCAATCAGAAAATGGTTATTTAAAGTAACTTTTTTCTTAGCTCAAATGCAATTCGCGGCTTTCTTTGCGAGTTATTAATGAAAAACATTGACCAATGAAATGCGAACTCGGCTGGCTAAAAGCGCTTGCGCCAACGAACAGACGAACCTCAGTTCTGCTCATTGGCTCGGCCGCCACGCGCCAGCTGATCTGTTGTTACGTCTGTTTCACTTTGCCTCGATAATCATACATACTCGCGCGCGCGCACCCACACAAAACGAAGAGTAAGACGCTGACAGGAGTCAGGTGGCGTTGTTTGTTTCTAATCGACCGGTCTCTAGTCCCCCGTTTTGTGAAAATTCAGTGTTATGGCTAACTTAATGATAGTAGGAAGAGACCATTTCTATCAATAAAAGGAACTGTTTATATAAAGGAACAGTTGATAAACCTGGAATCTGTGTTTACAAACTCGGAAATTCTGAGTTAACAACGTCGCTGGACAGTAAACGTACTGTGGTATTACTAAAGTTTTCAACTTTTAAGTAATGAAAATTCGTACAGTGGATTAACTTTTTTTCAATAAATCGTGGCGGTGCTATACAAACTTCGTACACGGTATATAATTTAACAATCGTGTTAAACTGATATAACAAGTTGCTTCTGACTAGTAGGACTCGTTAATAGTAGTTTTTTAATATGTAATTTTAATAATAGTAATTTTGACTAGTAGGACTCGTTATTTGGTACACTGAGGTGGGGGTAAGTTAATTAACCTTTTAGGTACGGCGCGCCACTATAGTGGCTTTCGCGAATGGTTCGTGATTTACTCAATTGTTTCATTATCTATTAAAGCAAACAATTAAAGTGAAAGTGTGTATATACAATACATTAAGAAAAGAATATATATTATTAATACTATATATAGATATACGGAAAAATATATATATTAAGAGAAAATGGTAATTTAATTACGAAAAACTTTATTTGCGCAAAATCCTGCCGTACCTAAAGGGTTAACTGTGAAAACGGGGCTCGGCCAGGAGCATCCGGATAAAATGAACCAGGAACTTTCGCTGAATTATCCTCGCCCGTTGCAAGGGCCCGTGAAGACTCTCCAGCGACACCCGCGGTCCCGGGACAGGTCGACAAGGTTCGTTCGTCGATTCGATTCCCTCCGGGACCGGGGGGGGGGGGGGGGGGAGAGGGCTCTCTCTATCGGCCAGCGAATTTCACCGTGGCTGAAACGCGTCCCGCAATTTCGCGGGATGAACAGGAGGAAATGCCAGCGCAACACCTGTCGTCGTTCTCCCGGCTAGTTACGAAGCGCGCACCTTTCCGCACCTTGACGCCGCGTGTCATCGGCGATTTCAAGCGGACGGGAACCGCCGTCGCGTTTTTGCCCTGAACCAGCCAGCGATGGGCGACGGGCAAACTCGCGCACGCAGATCGCGAGCTACGTGGAAAATACGCGGACCACGCTGCCAAGTTGTCAGCGGCCCGTCACGGAAGCGGTGACGAGGACAAATGTGGACGCTGGACGGCGTCGATCGAGGGTGACTGTGAAACGCGGTGACATTCGCGGACAAATGCCGTGTCTCATTTACTCGAGTCGGGAAATCCCGGATTGATTGCCAGGCTCGAAAGTTTGAGGAACCTAATCGGAGGTAGAATACATCACGATCTCGATGTATGTTCGATGCGATCCGAACTGCAAACTTTTGAGCCGGCCATCATCCACCATAATTCGATTAAGTGTTACATTCAAGCATGAACATAAATAAACTCATCAATGTTATGAGAGTTTAGTGTCAACGTTGACTGTAAACCAAGTAAACTGGATTTAGTTTGACGTTTAATCATTTTTTGAGAAAACTATTAAGAACACGTTATCTAATGGCTAAATGGCAATCTGGCGAAAAATTTATTTCTTAATACATATTACCCGATTTCGCCTGACCATTGCACATTTATTTATCCTATGATTAACTAACATACTCCAACAACTCGCTGACGTGGTTGAATAATTTGGAAACGTAATAAGATCTTCTAATACGAATGTATCAGCGACGAGATAATTTCGCTGTGGTAGCAATTCATGTAATTGGAATAATAGAGATTGTTCGCGCATTGGCTAATCGCTGAAACACGGAAGATGCTGGTATATTATCGAGATTCGAGTCCGCTTAATTGTACATGCAGAAGAACCGAATGACTGATAACTGTCAGCATTCGAGGAAGAAGCTCGAGCCCGCTCGAACGAATGGTGTCTGCATAAAACTACCACGCCGTTAATTATCCTTTACTAATCAGCCGGAGGTGAGGCGACTGTGCATCTGGTCCTCCAGCGCGCCCCAAAGGCAACCACGGCCACGATGGCACGACGATAATCGCAAATTGGATTATAATTTGCAGGAGATAAGTCACGCTCGTCACCTCGGCTGCGAAATGGCCAAGACCGGAGAAGGGAAAGAAGCAGGAATAAACAGAGAATCTGCACGCAGAAGAAGAAAGGGAACACTGTGCATACGTTCGTCGAGAGCCCTTCGATCCTCTATTTCTCTCCGCCCTCCTGCTCTCCATTCACGAGTGCCACTCTCGCCGTCAATTATTTAATAATTGAATGCGAAGTAGCCAACAGTCATCGTTTAAATTATAATTCCGGAGCCGCTCTACGCACAGCGCCGTAAAACGTTCGATCGTTCCAGTTTCGATCGTGGAAAGATCCGCGCGCCCCTTTACCGAGAAATCAATTTTCGCCGATTCGAGCAACGTTCAAAAGCACACCCGGGCATACTTCGATTGAAAAACTTCATTTCCTGGGAAGGATCTTTCCAATCATCGAAACGGTAAAAGCGTGCACGACGATCAGAAGAATGATCTCGGAAACGCGCGCGAGAAGAGGCCAACCCGAGGGGTTAACGAATCGACTTTCTAATCGATTCCGATCAGGATATCGAGCAGCTATGCGAGAGAGATAGAGATGGGGATTGAGGGAGAGAGAAAGAGAGAGAAAGAGGGAGAGAGAGAAGGAGAGACTTTCCTTGCGAGGCAATCTCGGCCGGGGGCCGACGTCGTCGTCGTCGTCGTCACGAATCGAAGCCGAAGCGCACGATTCGTCGCGCGCTGCCGCTCGTTTCGCAGCCCGATCCTTATCCGCGGCTAATAAATAGCTTGAGACGTGACTACAACGTTTCGTGACAAGTTAATCACGCGGCGAAGCGCCAATCCCCGGGAGGAATCGTGGCAACGCGGTGGATGAATTCACAGAAACTGCACATATTTATGTAAATGCGGCCGGTCCGACCCGACCCGACCCAGCGGCCGGACTCGGCGCTAGGCAGCCGCCTCTTTGTTTTACAAATATGGCACTCGACGCCGTAGGAACCGGCGGCCATCTTTGTTTGATGACTCGACAGTAATCGCTGCTTCGTGTCAGCTACCCTGCTGATCTTCGTTCCTCGGCTACCCATACGATCAACGCGAATTCCGTGAGAGTTAGTCCCGGACGACTATCAACATCATCGGCTATCATTCCCCGCGAGCCTGGTACTGTGTAAATAGCGGTTACACAACTCTAGTTAACTAGTCACCAAGACTGACGTTGAGCGGCGGGATCATCATTTACATGATCGCCCAGCTGGGATCGATGGAAAAGAGAAACGATGATCGTCGTTGAGTGACGGGAACCGGAGGCGGAGAATATTGGCAGTCTCTACGTTGGAGATCGGTACAGACCATGTGAATGCGTATCATGGACGAATAAAATCTCTTCGCAATAATGGCGACCGAGTTGACACGCTGAACCGTTATTAAATTAATATGCTTTCAGCGAAAAATATTGAGGGGGGTTTATAGTGTGAACGTTTGAAAAAGATCGACGTTTTTAAATTTTCCTGAAGAATATAGTTTTAAAAATACACCTATGAAATTTCAAGTCTGAATTCTTAAAATTAATGCACGTATCGAGGCCTGATGATCATAATGCGAGTGATCAGTATTGATATACAAAACTTTATTATGTTTCGAATTATATACCACATTAAATTGGTATACAAAGTGGGCTAAATTTTAAATCAAACAATGCCACAAATTTGAACTTTATTAAATGAAGAAATTTTTAAACGTGCTTGGAACATGTTTAAATAAATCCTACAAATTTGACTGCAAAAAGTGTCATAGTTTTTTCACAAAAAAAGTATCAAGAAAAGCTAATGTTATATAATAAATTTCGATCAGTTTTTCCCCTAGTTTCGGAGAACAGAGAAAAGAATAGATACCATTTGCAGTAAACTTTGAAGATTTGCTTAACGACGATGGTGAAGTAAGTCCGTTCGCGAACACTGTGAATTTTCCGTCAGCCGATTCAGAAAGTGCTCTTACGATTCTGACTCTATGAAATCCACGGAACCGGGATTAAAGCTATCCTCTTACTTCGCCCTCCCGCGTTTCTTCGATTTTAGATGTTTATGTTTGCGCTCATCGACGGTCCCGGGGCAGGACCGAGGCGGGATTAGGCCAAATGGTAATCCGGTAGGCAAAGCATGGCATTACACGCGGTAGCGACGATGTTTTTACAACGGGGACACGTTAACGCCCCGTCACTTGTTTCGTGTTTGCTCGCTCGTTTGATCTTTAAGCACGCTTCATTTGACGCTTATTTGCCCTAGGAGCGCTCGGTGTATGCGCTTCGTCTCGCGTGTCTACGTCCGCGAGTTGCAACATAAGGCTGAGATTTCACAGCGCAACGTCTCGCCGGCTACGAATGAAAAAAGCAAACAACCGTGGGCGACTTCGATGGACGGGAGGAATGTTACGGGACACGTAGCCTTTAAGATGCTACTTTCTGTTTGGCTCTGCAACCCGGAATGCCGTTTCTCCACGGTACAGTAATCGCACTCTAATTAATCCGGTTGCCGCAAATTACAGTACCACCGATTCTATTCAAGTGATCGATGACTGGTGGAAGCTTAAGTTGCAAATCGATGGTCAAATATGAATAATGCAACCATACCACACGTGAAACGTGACTGTCTAACGCGTTCCTGTTCAACCTTTGTGTACCGATCGTGTATCAGTTACAGCAATGAGCTGTCAATTGAATTGAATCGAATTTATCTATGTATGTACATCTGATTTGTGAATTCCTTTGGATACTTTAGGAAATTACGAAATTAAATAATTACGGTTGTGCAAGGAATCATGCAATGATAATCAATAAATGTTAATCTTAAACGTGCTTGTGTAAGCATATATGTAAATATTTCAATCATTTGCTAAAAGTTTTATAGCCGCAGTTTACTATTTGTGTCATGCTAAAATTTTTAATTTATTAAAAAATTATTAAATAAATTCAACGTGTTAATAACGGAAGGATACAAGACTATGCGATAAATATAACAATGAAAACTTTTAACAAATTTTTCCTCCTATCATATCACTTATTTTCTATTGTCTTTTTGATATGCCACTTGTGTCACGTATTCTCATATTATCGTAACACAAGGACATATTCCCATGCATCAAATAAATATTATTATTATTTTCCGACAGCTGCAATAGTTCAGTTCGTGCTCCCGCTTTCCTGGATCCACAGGACGTAGCGGCGGTTGGAAAAGAAAGTTAATCAAGATCGGAAGGAAGCCCCATCGCCATCGGATCCCTGGCGACGATCAATTTTTCTTGATCGGGTCCCGTCAGGAGGCGCGGATATGAAAAATTTCGAGCAGCCGGTAATGAGGCGCGTTCACAAAAGCGCCGCGTTCACGTTTGGACAGCCACTGTCATTTGTTCTCGGATCCAGGGTCATTTGTCTGGACGCGGGCCGGGCCTGTCTTTTGTTGCACCGTCAAAACAGCATTGTGCCGGGCTAACGACGTTCATCCCGCGCCGTGCCATCACCCTCTGCGCCGATACACACAGGGGCTCGTCGTTTGATTCACGCGTGCCTCCGTCTAATCGCGCGTTTATCAAAGTCTCTGACCGGGGCCAGGTGATTCTTAAATCTATCGGGACAAGGTATCGCCTCCGAACGATCTTCGGAGTGGACCAACAACGGCGAGCCGACCGATCGGCGCGCGTTACATAATATCCTATCCTTTACGGTGAGTTACGAGCGCGGCGCGGCTCGCGCGCGCGCGCGCGCGTGTGCAATGGAATAAAAAGCCACCGGTTTTTCAAAGGTTCAACGAGTCGGTTAATTAACGTCGTATAATTCCTATCGCGTTTTAATGGATATCGCGAGCACCAGGAATGGGCGTTTAGAGTTGTCGGCGGTCGGCGAGGCATTGATCAAACTGGTCTCCCGTCGAAAATTCTAACCAAGTCCCCTGCATCTGTCCGCGTTCCGCGCGGCGCGACATAAATTGCTGATATCATCTGTGCAATTACATGTCCGATAAGATCCAGATATCGATGACTTTTTTTTTCCCGGTTGGTTGGTGATTGGTTAATTCGCGATCGCGCGATCCAATTTCACGAGGCTCGCAGCCGTTCGCCGCGATCGGCGATCGCGCGGAAAAGTTCGCCGCGTGAGAATTTATGGTATCGCCGGACGGTGGTAATGGCGGCCGGGCTATCGGTTGTAGATCATTCGTTCCGCTCGCGGATCCGTTACGTTGACAATCGGTGGCACCACCCAGCGAGATGCTGCGCGCGGCCGCCATTAGTGGTCTCCGGGAACAATCGACTGCCCCGGGTCACGACAGCCAGAGAAACCCCGTGAATTTATCGTAATTTTATGTATGGCACAATCAGTGGCCTCGGTCGCTGGATAAAAAGGAAGGCGAAACGTGTGATTTACTGCCTTTTAAAAGCACGGCCGGCTCGGGCTGGTGGCGAGCGCGATTCAACGCATTGAAAGTGATACGCTCGAAATCCCTTTTGAAACAGACGTCATTTGTAATGACTTCGCGTCCGTGAAACATGTTTCCAGAGTGTTGTGTGGTCTCTTAAACGGTTCGCAGCGACGCGTTTCACTTTACGATCAACCGCGTTCGCGCGGTTCACGATATTTCCTTTTTAGATACTCTGGGAATGTACTAAACCGTTTAAACCGACCATACGGTTGAGCGCAGACAAGTTCGTTTAAACATTTTCATACGATACGATGATGACGATGATGAAAAGTTTACCGCGCGTCGTTATAATGACATGCAAATGGCTCTGGATTCGTGTTTATTAATTAAAAGCACTTACTGGTTTTAATATTTTTCATACGCGAACGAATGTTTGTTTCATGCCGAGCAATTAAAGTGATTACATAAATAGAACTGCAGACATCTAGACGTCCGATAATAAATGTATTCAGCGACTTAAATTAGAAAGCTTTCTCTCGGTGGTGAATGAGCATGAACGCGGCACAGATTTCGCTGGAAGGATGTATCCATAAAGTTATCACTACTGGAAGTTTACGGGGACACAAGACAAAAAACGGACAAAGTTGCGAAGCCGTGTAAAGAAGTTTCTCTTCGCACTTCACCAACGGGAAGTTATAATACTTCGCGCGCTTCTCGCGCAGGCATTTACGTTAGTTAGCATCGCTGAACAAATTAACGAATGAATCGCCTATAGATTCCCTGCGTGTTAAACGTAAAATAGATGTTTGCCTGTGCACGAAGCTACCCAACGTCTAAGGTTACTGCCAATGCGACGTCTTTAAATTAATTTGACTACATTCGTAGTATATAAAATATTTTTATATCGACTAATATCATTAGGAAATTATATTGACTTGAATGCTTTGAAGAAAGCGTGCAAATTTTACAGATCGCGATGAGACAGAATTGTCCAAATTGACTATATTTAAATCTTGATACATTAATTTTTTGCCATATATCACTGAACTAATTCTTCGAGATCAACGTTCACTACGTTCGAACCGTATTATATTTATAAAAATATAATTTTAAAAAAAATAATAATAAAAACATCAGAACGTCCGACAGAAAATTGTTGAAGTAAGCCTTTAACATCACAGAAACCCCATCACATCAGCGCTCTCCTTCTTACACCGTGCTTCGTACCGACCGAAGAACTTCGGATCAAAATGAGCTGCCATCCGAGCGTTAAACAACGGAACGTCGACAGGGAAATCTTGAGACGGGATGCATTCTAAACCCATGAATTATTAAGCCGGCGTATCCAATTTTCCATCGAGTGCGGGAACCAGCGAAAAACCGCGCGAAGATAGGATCGGCGGTCATGCTAATCCGTCGTCTATCTCTCCATTAGTTGGTAAGTCCGCGATTTCCATAGACCCTAACGACGGACACACGTTCCATGGAACAGTTTAACCGGCAGCTCGCTCGGTAACGAGAGTATCAGTGCTATCGCGTTACAGTGGGAGCTTAACGAAGCCTCAAGGACCGAGATCGCGTTCGAGACCGATTTTTATCGCGGAAACACGAAGTGAAGTAAAACGCTTCTCGGCGAGGTGGACGAGAGGCGAAGCGGGGAGGAGAGCCGGTCGTCCCTGAATGCAGATCGCCCGGTCGCGGCGGCCCGGGGCTGCAACGCGCGGCGATCGGAAACGATGTCGTGGCACGGCCGAGGCTGGTGCAAAGACCTGGCACACTTTGTAACCTCATATACCGTGTCTAATTGACACGCGAGGCGTAGGGTATCGCGTCGTGGCCGGCTGACGATAATCTGGGAAACACCGAGTCCGGTATTATACTTTATAATAGAAGGCGGGCGAACGACGACGGTGGTTGGCTGCAGAAGGGTTGAGGGGGGGCATGGTGGCTGTGGTAGCGGAGCAAGAGGAGAGAAAAAAAGGGAACGAGACGAGGGAATCGACGCCGACATTCAATTTTCTTGCCGGCGGACCAGGCGTACGTGCCAGAAAAAGTGCGGCCCGAGGAAGGGTCCGTCGACGGAAAAAGCCGTCCTGGTGGGTCGTGTCGGGTGGAAAGCTCTTTTATGCCACGCGAGCTGCTACGTTCGACGCGTAATGAAGACGTATTATTTAATGTACGTGTTCCCAGGGCCGGCCCGCGGTTCTACGGAGCCGCCATTGTATGCTTTATACACCGTAATCGTCGAATTTATCGCGGCGGGAACACGCCGCGCCGTGGAAATGTTTCGCAGGAGAACCTTGTCTCTCTCTCTCTGTACATAATCCGACGGTCCCTTCGCCATCGTACTTCTCTCTAATGTTTCACAGTTGATTACCATTCGATTTCGACTCACTCCTCGCTAGATACGTGGCTGCGCTAAAGAGGATTAAAGATTCATCGACCGGAGCAACGTTCCATAATTCAGCGCGGTAACGTAACCGTTTCGTTTTAGCTCACTCGCTCGCGGCAGATTACGGTTTTCCCTCGACATAACTCCAGAGACGACTCTATTCTCCTTTGCCTAGCTTGGTTCGATGACATTTCCTCAACAGAAACAAAGACTACTAGGCTGAAGGTCCCAATTACCGAGACAACCGGAAATACCGTCATTTTATTTTAGTTCAAATTATATTAATAAAATAAAACTATTTAAGTATTCCATTAGTTTACTGCAAGTTTTAAAAAAGAGATTAAAATGTGCTTGTTTTGCATTTGTGTATTATTGTATAGTATGCAATTACGTAGAAGTGCCGGCTGTGTTCATTACTCCTACATCAATACGAATTTATATACTTCAATGATTTAATTTAATTAAAAATTTTAATTTAGCATAAACTTGTTAAAAAATGAATGACAAACAAATTAATACATGAGTATAGGTCACGATACCTAACACAAGTGATTTCTTGAAGCATAGGAAAATGCGGCATTTATTTTTATTTCTCAAATACTTTTTATATCAAATTTAAGCCTTCAACCTTCTCGCAATATTAGCTGTATATCCAGAGAACTAAATAACATTAATTTTTATATAATTTTTACGGAAATTTCACCGAGACCGTAGCCCTATTCGAAAGGCAATCTAAGGAAAAATTCTATTACTTTATCGCCAGCGAGCTTGTTCACACGGAAACAGAGTCACCGATTCGTAGAGCGATTTCCAGAACGATCGTCGGGAATCATTGCTTCCGCAGAAGGCTCGGCGCTATTCAAGCACCCGATACTCTGTTTATTCGACTTGACATCGGTCCTCGCGTCGACTGTGTGGCGACAAAAGGACAAGAGGGCGGGGGTGCACGGTGAAGTGTGAAAAGGAGAAAAACAAAGCACATCTCACGGGAGGACCACCGACGAATCGAGTGTCACTTGTCTTCGGCGCATCGAGCGTCCCCCCGGGCACTCGTCGAGTGCGTTCGCCAAGGGGAGGACCGGTCAAATCGATACAGTGTTTTAAGTGATGTTAAAAGGGTCGGGGCGAGACAAAACACTCGGGGGTGGTTGCCGCCTCTGCGTTGCATCGTTGCCGGTATTTGTTTCTCTTTATATTCCTGCGGTTTTTTTTTCCGTCGCCTCGATACGTTTCCTTATCAATGAACTATTGTTCATTCTGCGAGCCTCGTCAGGCGGTCGAAGGACTCCGCGTTCTTCCGGTGGGCGTCGATCGATCGGAAAACGCTCTACCGAAGGAAAACGCCGTATTGTGGAAATACGCGTATATCTCCTCTCTGTTTTAGCGAAATCGTGCGGGGCGCGAGTCGACCGGCTATTCGATTCCGTCGACCGGTACCCGGTGTTTCCCGTTTTTTTTATTGTTCCCTATATTCCCGCGGTCCATGCAACGCCGCAAAAGACCACGGCGCATTAAGTATGAATAAACTCGTCGATATAAAATATGCACGCGGCGGGCGGAGGGTGGACGGGGGAGGCTGTTCCGAACGGTAGCACGAGCAGAAATCTCGCACAATTTCCACCCCTTTTGTATCGGGCACCGCTGCCAGGATAATACCGTTGATAATTTTTTCCATTTACAAACGTTACAAAACAAATACTTTGCCTTCGGTGGTGCGCTGCCCCTTTCGTCCCCGCGCGTACCCCTTCGATCAAAGCACCGTAGCATTGTGACGAGAAACACGAATTTCTGGTCTGGAAACGAGTGTTTTAACAACCCTCTCTCCCACCCCCTCGCGGACCCCCCGGAGCACGGCCACGGCTCTCAAAATCTATTTTCATCGCCGGACAGATGTAACTTCGCTCTCTCGTGGCAGCGCCGCGTGCATCGATCGTCAGATGTCTCTCCCGAATCCCGTCCGCCCCCGTGCCACCCCTCTGCCACGGTCTCTCTCTTCAATCTGCAGTCAATTGTTTCCAGCTAAACTGTTTGCCTTTCAGTCGGCACCCTTTTGCGTCTATTTGCTCCGTTTAATGTGGCGCGCTTTCGAGACTCGCCGAATTTTCCAGCGACGTCGAAAGAGAAAGAGAGAGAGAGACAGGGGGGGAGAGGCAGAGAAGGCTGTCGCTGTCGTTTTCCAGCGAGGGGTGAACGCCGATAGGAAGAAAGTTTATACAGGAATGAAAAGAGGCTCGCGCACCGCGAATCATATAGACTGCATTCATAGAAATGCGTGTGAAATTGTGTTAAAAATCATACATACGCTCTTTAATATATTGACACTTTAACTTCGATCAGCTAAAAAAAAAAATTAGCGATCGGTGAACAATAGCTTTGAGTTCGTAACGTCTTGAACGTAACCAAAAAAAATTATAGTAAATCACGACAGTTTACAAAACGCGAACTGCATAGTCATTGCGAATCTTCTGTTCGCGTCGATGATGGCGCCACTTTCAAATTATCTCCATTCTTCTGCAAGAAAGTGAATTTCGAAGACACCCGGCCGTAATAACTTTTCGGATCGGACGAGCTGCGTCGGGGACTGGTCGGCGAGGATCGCGTAATTACGACTATAAGTTCCAGGTCTTGTACTCTAGCGAGGGACGATGAAATTAAGACGGCACCGCGATAGGTTTTCAATTCGAAAACAATTAATCACCACCGCCTCCCGCGCGTCCGTGCCTTATCCAGTAACGGCTTAATTATAAAACAATCACGCTCCGCCGGGGCACCGGTACACGTAAAAGGCGATCGGGACGCGAACGAGCCTCTCGCTGGAATATGTGCTAAATCATCTACTGGTCGTTTGTTGGCAGGTACCTGGGCCGCCTCCTGGTGTAACTATCAGCCGTGGGGCCGAGAAACGAGAGACGATGCCTTCGATACTCCGACGATATAATCCGCTCTCGTTTCTCCTCGATTCACCAAGACGGGGTCGGTGAATGGACCCCGGGTTCGTTACTTTTAGTAAGCGGAACGGACTGAATTTTAATTACCAGCTTGATCGGGAAGGTCCGTCGTTTTTTCTTCGCGTTTCAAGAAAGGAAATCAATTCTTGCAACTGTACTGTTTGTTAATTAATACCCGCTGTAATATTCATTGTTCAACATCTGCCGTTAAATAGGGATCTGTTTCCAATTTGCCTCTAACAACATCATTATCTACGGTCACGGTGTTAATCTGCCGCTATGTGATTAATCATCGAGATTGAAATCCATTGATCGAAATGCTCGAAACCGTCTCGGTGCGGCGTACGGAACATGTTCATTAACTGAATTTTCAACGATAATTAATTTTTCCGACACTACTCCGTCTTCTGTGTTCTTATTACGGATCCGACTGTAAATCAAGATCAAATATACTCGTTGCTCGTAGAAATTTCTTCATTTTGTGCACAGTAGCATATGCCTTGAAGATGTAATATTTTCGGGGACGTTATAACATATTTACAAATGGCGAACGAGGTAATATAAATTTTTTTATAACTATTGTATGCGTATTGTTGAAGCGTTTAGTGTCGGTACGCACGTTGGCAATTTCGAAGTGCATGACGGTATGGTTGTTCGTCGTAACTAGAGAATAAAGCTAAGAACGTAAGAGTAAAGGATTTATTATATGGTGACTGTGCGGTTTCTTTAAAAAAAAGTGTGCGTAAAACAGTGAATTCTACGGTAACGAGAGAAGAACTGTGCAACGAAAGCTGCGGCAAACTTCTTAAACAGCGCATTCGTTTACTCGATAACAAAAAATACCATACATTCGTACGATTTTAACGCTAAAGCAACTGACACATGTCGCTTCATAATTATGGAAAGAAATGTCTGTTTAGATTAAGAAAATTAAGTCATTTTCTATAAAATATTCTATCTAATTTCAGTAACTCTCAAACAAAGAAACATGTAATCGATTATCTCACCGACTTGGTAGGCTTAAAACTGAAAAATAAAATCGTACGCAAAACATGGCAATCAAAGTAAGTAAGATGAAGCACAACGACAACGATCCAACAGATTGTGAGTAAGGCAATCAGAAGAGATTCTTTACGAAGCAGAAGAAATCACAATTCTCGAGGCTGTTTTCAAGTACGAATTCCGTCTTCCGTAAAAGCGTGGCTATACTGTGGCCGTAGTAATCCTCAGCCTGAAGCTCTACCGTAAAGGTATATTTCATGTTACGGAGTCAAGCGTCAGCTCTTCCGACCGCCGTAGCCAAAACCGAATAACGATTGGTACGCATCGATTCCCGTAAACCTATCCCCGCGAGCCACTCTACCGCAACGATATTCCGAAAAACGCCCGAAGGTCCGACACAAAACAAGTTCATCGATCTATCCGATCTCCTCCGGTAACCAAAGTCGCCCGGGTCTTTTATACGTTGCACCATCGATCCAACGCGGTGGCGGTCGGGGGGTTGCTCTCGACGGAGAAGGTGGAAGAGATGGAGAAGGTAGGAGCAACGGGGGGAGGTGGGGAGGGGGAGGGGAGGCGCGACGGAATCGTATATTCGGTAGAAAGTTCTGAAAACGCTGCCGCCGATCTCTCGGGCCGCCGTAAGGTGGTCGGATCCATGGTAATCGGGATGATCGATATCTCGTGGAAGGTCCGGCGGGGTCTCGCCCTCCTCCCCCCTCCTCTCTCTCTCTCTCTCTCCTCCCGTGGCCCACCTCCTCGTTGTCTCGGTCTCGTCTTCATTCATGCTCGAGGAATTCCTTCTGTTTACGAGTTCCTGAAGATCGCGGGCCCCCCTGACCGCTAACCGTCTCGTGGTCAGATTGTCAGCCGCTTAATTAACCGTGAAACGAGCGAGGGGTAGCCGGACACCATAGACGAGACCGCACGATGGCAGGACATTCGATACACCCCCGAAACTCTTCTGTTGGCGAGCAGCAGCCGTGCGACGAAAGAAGAGGGAACGAGCAATCGACGGGACCCGGCGGGAGGACGAGACGAAACGGGGCAGAAGGAGCGCGGTGGCTCTATACAAGGTAGTCCTTGGACAGCAAACGTTAGGTAGGTTGCTCGAACCAGGTAACCAGACACCGTGATCACGGACCGTTGGAACTCTATATCACAGGTGGTAGTGGCTGCGTACGAAGGTCCTCTGACTGTCAAAGATGCTCTTTTTTTCCCCCCCCTCTTTCTTCGCCTTCTTCCTTGCGGTCGTCTACGTCTTTTCTAAGAAGCACTTCGGTGGATCGTTACGGTAATAGACTGTTTAGGCGAGTGATTTTGTTACGTTCGGCTAGTTGAGTTTCAGGGTTCGAGTTCTGGCGGGCGAATCGGGTGTCGTTAAAGGACCAACGATCCCCCGAGCCCGGCTGGGCCAAGTTTCCTAGTTGGCGACCGACTCCGTAGCTGCTGCCGGTGACGTTAATTGATTTGTAGCTCGATCGATTAGCGCAATACCAGCCTCCGCTCCGTTGCCATCCATCGCGTCGGATGGTTTCTCCGGGATCCAACGGCCCTCCACCAGGTCGCAAGCTGCTGCTGCTGCTGCCGTAGTTGCTGCTGGCTACGGTGATTTTGTAGCCCGTGTCTCGATATCGTTAATTATCCGACGGAAGCTGTTGTTGCGGGACCCGCGTGTAACGAGCAGTGTCAGGTGATCGAGGCGGCTCGTTTCAGGGGATCGGTTGGCAGCGTGCGGGTCGACCAACACGTGGTGAGTACTAGCGAGTACCATGCATCGGTACCCTTTTCGAGGTTACTTAATATCATGCGATACCGTGATTCATTGCTCGTTACGCGTACCGTGACACCTGGCCGCAACGATCTGGATTTCCAAGGATACTTCTTCCTTGTTCAACCGAGCAGAATCGTCGAATCGATCGATTATATATTTCAATTCCCAAGTCGCTTCGCTGGAGATTTTAACGTCTGATGAGCCATTGCGCTGCTCTTCTTATCGCGAGTATTGTGCGAGAGATCTGAATGCATGTAGCATCTATGAATGATTAATAGACCTATTTAACCGGCATGAATCACTTGGATTTCTCACGATCTGCATGTTAGGCTTGGAATAAAATAGCTCAACCACTTTTTCTGGTTGCGTGAAAAGTATTATGGACCGCTAATTATTGCTCTCGCCAATTTCGACGATTTCAGACTATTGTAGACATGAAACTACTGCATGTGATTTTTATGATAGAAATGGGTAATTCAAGTTTAAAACACTGAAGACATTAAAAGAATTTAGGGATATCTGTTTACTAATTTGACTCACTTAAATTATTAATAGACGAAAGAAATTTTTATCTGAGTTTTTCTCGTTGCGTTTGACAAAGATAATTTATATTTTGCACAAAAGTCTGCAGTCTACTTATTACACTTTTCATCGATGAAACACAGTGTCTAAGACCTCGACAAAACTTGATGAACAAATTATTAGCTTTATTATTATTACTCTAATGATTTGCTTGAGAGAATCGAGATTGCTGTCCGAATCGCGAAATTTTTTTTAGAAGTAAATAATATATGTATCTATATTTTCCTCTGTATAATACGTCTGTACTAGAGTTAGTGCAGACAAGTTATATTTTACAATTTTAAATAATTATTTTTACAACAGTAGTTTGATGTTCTTTACATGAAATAAAAAGTCGTGGTCGTCGCACACATGTAACACTGATAATAAACGTGTCAAATCTACAACGAAGAACTAAGAAAGGTAAATGTCTCGCGCTAAGTTATGTCGGAACCAAAAATTGCTCTAATTTGTTCGCAGGCCCGATAACAAAATGCCGACGACGGACAGGGTATCGGTTACCGCATAACCCCTGCGGCGTACCTGGAGTACTTTTTTTCAACGCCTTCTACGGTTCTCCTTCCCGTCGAAATCTCGTCTTTCTCGATTTCCTCGCTTTTTTTCTCTCTCTCTCCCTCTCTCTCTCTCTCTCTCTCTCTCTCTCTCTCT